>NC_056439.1:25588064-25865564 GCF_018296145.1 Oncorhynchus tshawytscha
ACAAGCATGTGAAACAGTGTTTAAATCCTTTACAATGAAGATCTGTGAGGTTATTTGGATTTTTACGAATTATCGTTGAAAGACAGGGTCCTGAAAAAGGTAGGTTTCTTTTTTTGCTGAGTTTAGGAAAGAACTCAACTCTAAAGTCAAGAAATAACGGAAACGTTATGTTAGCAATGGCATGTTATGTCAAATACTAGATAAGAGATATGAGAAATAGAGACAAACTAACACAGCGAAATACAAACATGGTGTGACGGCCCTGAATTTTTCTGAACCGTCTCAGTGCTTCTCCTTCCAATAGGGCGCTTTCCCTTTAATTCCCAATTAAATAGCCAGCATCAGCTGCGCAAAAGTGGGGTTGTGATGGAGACATGAATGAGGATGTGTTCAACCCTCAGTTCCGAAGCTTCTCTATTCCGTTTGTTTTGTTGCCGTTAAACGTGTGTTTTGTAGCCTAATAGAGTTTACCCAGGATCGGATCCACTCTTTGCGTCCGTGGACTACACCTCTCCGTTCTTCGTGGCCTTTCTCTGCTGGAGATCTGTTGGCGGATTGGATTGTCTGACTGACCGACTGACTACAACCTTTTTGTATACGGTATTTCATTTGTTTTGATGTGAGGTATACTGTGATGATTTATGTAGTTAGTTGTAGTTGAGGACTTAGTAAGAGTTGATACGCTTTAAAGTTCTGTGGTAAAATAATTTATATTGATTGTATGATTAATACTGGGTTTACACTACACTTGAATGAACGGACAAACATTGCGTGACTAGGGTCACGGGAGTTCCCTGAACTCCTTTACCGGGCTGGACTCTTTTTAGGCCCGAGGTACAGGACATTTCTGGAGGAACCAGAACTCATTGTGTTATATTATTATATGTGTGTGTAATCATTGATGTTGTTAATACAACCCACGCAAAAGAATATAGTTGTTTTGGAAGTTCCTTCCAATGTTTTAAGGGTTTATGAAAAGTTTATTTCCATCCTGACTTTTACATAAGTCCTTTGTATTGGTGTAGACTTGACGGACCAGATGGGACTCATTCCCTCCCAAACCAAAAGGAGAAACTAATGTTTTCTCTGGTAGGCACAACCTACCTGGCACCCCTATAAATAATAACCTCAAGTCAAAACCGTTACAATGGACAAAGTAGCTGACGACTCAATTAGAGTGAGTTTAGAGACACTACAAACATAAATATGCATTGGCAATGAGAAACTGTCTAAGCAGATGAAGCAAATATCCAACGATGTAAAAAAAATCTAAACTGATGTGACTGAACTGGGCAAACGCATGCAGGAGACCACAACCGGGTTAACCATGGAGAAAAGGGCATGACAAATGCTCCAGAAAAACATAGATGAACAAAAATACATTGGGCTTACTTTAAGATGAAACTGGATGGAGAACTTCAGTCGCTGTGCAAATCTTTGTTTTGTACATTTCCCAGGAAGCTGTGGAACAACCGGAATGGAAGAATTCCTGGATAATATCACATCTACTGGGCCAGGAGAACTTCACACGGCCTCCCTACTATAGGTACAAAGATACAGTTCTCTGACTGGCCATCCAAGCCAAAAAGTCAGTAGTCGGAAATTGGATGTATGAGTGCCATCAGATCTACATCAATGCCGACATGAGCAGAGACCTCTACATGAAACGCAGGGAATTCGATCCCATAAAGAAAAAGCTATGTGAAAAACAAATCATGTTCTCTCTGGTGTACCTGGCACAACTACGGGTCAAATGGAAGGAAAGAGACATCACACTGAAAATCAGCAAAATAAGGTACTCGATTCCTGGATAACCTGGACAAGGAGAACGGTAGAAATGACAGCTTCTCAACAGACCATGGGGCACTCGATTATTGAACTGTTTAGGCTACTGAAATGAGGTGAATGATGGACTATTACATCCCACCACATCCAAGATAGAAAAGAGAAAGGTAAGTGTTGCTCAAACTCCTATTGAAAAGACAATCACAGCACCACACAGGCGATCTATGACTATGGGCTACGCAGCCTAAATGACAACACATTAAATGGTAAACTATAGCCATGATCTATTTATTTTAGTGACAAACTGACAAGTGAACAAGTCAACATGAAGATTGCTATGATCTGGACAATTATTTTTGAATGCTCCCCAGCTGATTAGAAACAAAATCCTGAGTGGGTGGGAAGAATTTAAATGGCCCATATGTGGAAAAAGACTGAAAGATCAAATGTCATGCAGCCTAAGTCGCTGAAATTGCAACTACACAGTACATTTATTTCTGTTGCTTCCTCTCCCTTTTTATGTTATTTGCTTTTGCACAATCAAGGCATGCTAACAGAGAAATTAATATATTCATTGAAAAATGTGGTTGCATGTAGTACAACGGAATTGTAGGCTACTCCAGTGGTTATAGGCCTGCATCTGTTTGCATTTACTTCATTGGAGAATTATTTGGATTTGAACGAATGTCTATCTTTAATATACTATAGTGATACATAATGCCTAAAACAAATATATTTTATTCTCAATTAACAGAGTGATGGCAAGTGCGTTAATTATGTTTTTCTCTTGCTGTTGACTTTAAGGATTGACGCTGGAGACAGGAAGCAGGTACAACCAGGGAGAACATCTAATAAATTACGGACATAAAACAGGACAGGGCTAGCGTCTGGACAGGGAACAAAGTAACGACATCCATGCAGACACGGGGAACTAACAGAGGAAACAGACAGATAAAGGGGAGGCAATCAAATAATGTGGTTCAGGTGAGTCCAATGATGCGGCTGCTTGTGATGGGGACTGGTGATGAAGCGCAGGTGCGTGTAACGATTGTGACAGGTGTGCGTAGTGAAGAGAGGGAGAGCGGGAGCAGGCGTTATAATTGACCCTGAGAGGGATAACCTATTCCTTTCCCCTGGCTTAAACAAATAACTACTCAAAAACAAGCCAGGACAAATGGTCAATGTATACTTTCGAAGTGTCTCGTCTATCTCAGAAGGTAGAGCCAGCCCTAGACAGGACTCCATAATATAAATCACTATATTTACCTCAAACACTAATTATACTATTTAACTACACATAGCATGGACACATACCGTAGTACTGACAGTCACCCCACAGTGTTTGAGAATGTGTATGGGAGCTGAACACACAGCGACCCAGACCCCTCTACTGTCGGTGACTTTGCATACTGACTCAAATTTCTAATAAATAAGTACATTTTTACTTAGTCCTAGGTGGGCAATATATATTGGATTTGCCAATTGAATCATAAGTCAGTGTTATAAACTGAATGAATTAAACATCTTTACATGAAAGGCTGACCAGGTGAATACAGGTGAATGCTATGATGCTATGGCCCCTTCAATCAGTGTAGATCAGGTATACCCAAACTCTGGTATGCCAAATAAAAATGTGATTCATATTTTTTAATATTTTTTGTTATAAAAAAAATACAAGAATTATTCACATTTTCAAACAGTCCGTTTATATTTTCCAACGGGGCTATACATTTTTTTTTCCTCGCCTGAGTAGCCTTGTTTCACTGCCAAAAATACAATTAAACCATCTAGTGTTCAGAGAAATAACAACACAATGTCAAATACAGGTAGCCTAGTCAAATAATTAGCATCCAATCACATTAACCGTTACTCTCTTGCGGGAATTCCACTAACAGTTCGTATGTAGCCAAATGTAGCTGCTGCTCATTCCGTTTGCTCGAAAATGGATAAAATATATATATTTTTAAAGTCCAGAGAGGTCCAGAGAGACATACCAGCTCTACTGGTAACACTGCTACTACCAGCAGTACTGCACCTGTCGACGACAAGTTGTTCTGCTTCCACGAGCACATCCACATCAGTAATTCTACATTTGTTGTTCACTTATATTGGGAGTAGTGCCTTTACTCAGCCACGGTGTGTTAGTACTTTTGCACATACATCTCACATCTCGATGAAACCTTCACTCTTGTGCAGATATTTAGAAACAAAACATGCCAATTTTAAAAATAAGCCACAGAGTTTTTTGAGTGAGAATTAAGATGACTTTCGAGTAGTAAGCCATGTATAAAAGCAATAGATACCATTAATAAGAAGGGGCTAGAAGCGTCTTATATGGTGAGCTACCGAGTGGCTAGGACAGGCAAGCCCCATACTATTGTGGAGGACTTCATTATTCCTGCTGCCTTGGATATGGCTGGGACAATGCTGGGACAATATCTTCATCAAACAACACTGTTTCATGACGCATCACTGACATGGCAGGAGATGTTTAGAAATAATTACTGCTTCGCATACAAGCCAGTGAATTCTATGCGTTACAGCTGGATGAGTCAACAGACGTGGCGGGTTTGGCACAGCTCCTGGTATATGTCTGTTACACTTATGGGGGGGGGGTCAATTAAGACATCCTCTTCTGCAAACCAGGACAACAAGAGAGGATATTTTTAAAGTACTGGACAGCTTTATGACATCAAATGGACATTTGTGGTCAAGATGTGTTGGTATCTGTACTGATGGCGCAAAAGCCATGACAGGAAGACATAGTGGAGCATCCACCGAGAAGCTCTTGCTGCCAAAGGAGTACCTGACAGCTTGAAATGGTTAACATTGATAAAGCAAGGCCCCTGACCTCGTGTATTTTCTGCACTATGCAATGATATGGGCAGCGACCATGTAACGCTTTTGCAACATACAGAAGTGCGCTGGTTATCAAGGGGCAAAGTATTGACATGTTTTTTAATTGAGATGATCTTCAAGTTTTTACTGACCATAATTTTCACTTGTCTGACCACTTGCATGATGACGAGTTTCTCACATGACTGGCCTGTCTGGGTGATGTTTTTTCTCTCTCGCCTGAATGATCTAAATCTAGGATTACAGGGACTCTCCGCAATTATATTCAATGTGCGGGACAAAATTGAGAATATGATTAAGAAGTTGGAGCTCTCCTCTGTCTGCGTTAACAAGGACAACACACAGGTCTTTCCATCATTGTATGATTTTTTTTGTGTGAAAATTAGCTCAAGGTTACAAACAATGTCAAATGTGATTTGGCAAAGCACCTGAGTGAGTTGGGTGAGCAATTACGCAGGTACTTTCCAAAAACGGATGACATAAACTGGTTTCGGTATACCTTTCATGCCCTGCCTCCAGTCCACTTACCGATATCTGAACAAGAGAGCCTCATCAAAATTGCAACAAGCGGTTCTGTGAAAATTGAATCAGAAGCCACTGCCAGAGTTCTGGATTGGGCTGCGCTCAGAGTATCCTGCCTTGGTAAATCGCGCTGTTAAGACACTTGCGCCCTTTGCAACCATGTACAGTGAGGGAAAAAAGTATTTGATCGCCTGCTGATTTTGGACGTTTGCACACTGACAAAAAAATGATCAGTTTATAATTTTAATGGTAGGTTTATTTGAACAGTGAGAGACAGAATAACAAAAAAAAAATCCAGAAATTATTATGAATTGTTATGAATTGATTTGCATTTTAATGAGGGAAATAAGTATTTGACCCCGTATCAATCAGATTTCTGGCTCCCAGGTGCCTTTTATACAGGTAACGAGCCAGGATTGGGAGCACACTCTTAAAGGGAGTGCTCCTAATCTCAGTTTATTGTTTTGGAACCACTGGTGTAGATGAAGGGGAAGAGGCAGGTTAAACAAGGATTTTTAAGCCTTGATATGTGTGTATGCGTTCCATTCAGAGGGTGAATGAGCAAGACAAAAGATTTAAGTGCCTTGAACGGATATGGTGCCAGGCACACAGGTTTGAGTGTCAAGAACTGCAACACTGCTGGGTTTTTCATGCTCAACTGTAACGTGTGCACTGAGAGTCAGCAAGCAAGTACAAGGAGTGAATATTTAACAAAACATAATACAAAACAAGAAACACGAACAGATATGAAACAATAACGCCTGGGGAAGGAACCAAAGGGAGTGACATATATAGGGCCATTGTTATGTACACGCGCAGGTGTGCATAACAATGGTGACAGGTGTGCACCATAACAAGTGGCATGATGACCTGCAGGAGGGACTGGTGCCCTTCACAAAATAGATGGCTTCTTGAGGGAGGAAAATTATGTGGATATATTGAAGCAACATCTCAAGACATCAGTCAGGAAGTTAATGCTTGGTCGCAAATGGTTTTCCAAATGGACAATGACCACAAGCATATACATCCAAAGGACAACAAAGTCAAGGTACTAGAGTGGCCATCAAAGCCCTGACCTATAGAAAATTTGTGGACAGAACTATAAAAGCGTGTGCGAGCAAGGAGGCCTACAAGCATGATTCAGTTACACCAGCTTTGTCAGGAGGATGGGCCCAAAGTCACCCAACTTATTGTGGGAAGCTTGTGGAAGGCTACCCGAAATGTTTGATGCTACCAAATACTAATTGAGTGCATGTAAACTTCTGATCCACTGGGAATGTGATGAAAAGCTGAAAATCATTCTCTACTATTCTGACATTTCACATTCTTAAAATACAGTAGTGATCCTAACTGACCTAAGACAGCAAATATTTACTAGGATTAAATGTCAGGAATTGTGAAAAACTGAATCAAACTGTCCACTTAGGAAGCAACACTGATTGACAATAAATTTCACATGCTGTTGTGCAAATGGAATAGACAACAGGTGGAAATTATAGGCAATTAGCAAGACACCCCCAATAAAGGAGTAGTTCTGCAGGTGGTGACCACAGTCCACTTCTCAGTTCCTATGCTTCCTGGCTGATGTTTTGGTCACTTTTGAATGCTGGCGGTGCTTTCACTCTAGTGGTAGCATGAGGCGGAGTCTACAGCCCACACAAGTGGCTCAGGTATTGCAGCTCATCCAGGATGGCACATCAATGCGAGCTGTGGCAAGAAGGTTTGCTGTGTCTGTCAGCGTAGTGTCCAGAGCATGGAGGCGCTACCAGGAGACAGGCCAGTACATCAGTAGACGTGGAGAAGGCCGTAGGAGGGCAACAACCCAGCAGCAGGACCGCTACCTCCGCCTTTGTGCAAGGAGGAGCAGTAGGAGCACTGCCAGAGCCCTGCAAAATGACCTCCAGCAGGCCACAAATGTGCATGTGTCTGCTCAAACGGTCAGAAACAGACTCCATGAGGGTGGTATGAGGGCCCAACGTCCACAGGTGGGGGTTGTGCTTACAGCCCAACACCGTGCAGGACGTTTGGCATTTGCCAGAGAACACCAAGATAGGCAAATTCGCCACTGGCACCCTGTGCTCTTCACAGATGAAAGCAGGTTCACACTGAGCACATGTGACAGATGTGACAGAGTCTGGAGACGCCGTGGAGAACGTTCTGCTGCCTGCAACATCCTCCAGCATGACCGGTTTGGCAGTGGGTCAGTCATGGTGTGGGGTGGCATTTCTTTGGGGGGCCTCCATGTGCTCGCCAGAGGTAGCCTGACTGCCATTAGGTACCGAGATGAGATCCTCAGACCCCTTGTGAGACCATATGCTGTTGCGGTTGGCCCTGGGTTCCTCCTAATGCAAGACAATGCTAGACCTCATGTGGCTGGAGTGTGTCAGCAGTTCCTGCAAGAGGAAGGCATTGATGCTATGGACTGGCCCGCCCGTTCCCCAGACCTGAATCCAATTGAGCACATCTGGGACATCATGTCTCGCTCCATCCACCAACGCCACATTGCACCACAGACTGTCCAGGAGTTTGCGGATGCTTTTGTCCAGGTCTGGGAGGAGATCCCTCAGGAGACCATCCCCCACCTTCATCAGGAGCATGCCCAGGCATTGTAGGGAGGTCATACAGGCACGCGGAGGCCACACACACTACTGAGCCTCATTTTGACTGTAGTGTGGTTTTCCACTTTAATTTTGAGTGTGACTCCAAATTCAGCTCCAATCTGCAATGGGGCCGACCAATCAGCTGCTTGGGGGAGTCCAGGAAGCCATTTCCTGAAATACATACACATACATACAAACCCACAACAACACAGAAACTGGGGAATGTAACAATTACTAACCCAAACAGAGTGGGGAACAATGGGCCTTCTATGCCTTCAGAGAGGGGCTAAGGATTTATAAAAGTAATTATAATAATAATGACAATAATATAAAATTAAAATTAAATTTGATTTGACAATTATATTATTATTTTCAATGATGTTCTGATTTAATCTCTTCAGTTTTTGATGGAAAGGAAATGTTTGACACTGAAGAGAAAAATATCCAATTCGGATTTTTCTTTGCTGTCTCTTGGGAGATACATTTCGCTAGCTAAGTGAGCCATTGGCTAGGCTATCAAAGCTAGATAAAGGCATCTGCCATTCAGCTGTGTTAGGGCAACATTTTGGAGTGACCGTGGAATCAACCAATCACATTTTGACTAATTGAATGGGACCGTTTTTACAAAAATGTATGGAAATATCTGCCTTCTTGCATATTAGCGAGCAGTAGTTTTCCCACGGTTTAGCTAGATAGCTTTTGTTGTCGGCTAGTTTGCAGCGGCTGCAGCAGGTGTTATCAAAGAGCATGTTGTTGCTAACTTTTTAAGAATAACTTTCAACAAGAAGTTAAGTTTCAAATGATCATCTGGGGAGTGGAACTGTTTTTTATTGCAGCACGCTTGCGGTAAAGCCATCTCTTTGAAAATAACGTGAGTGAAACATTGTTGCATTTAAAGTGGAACTGACAGCATTTTAGCAATATGAAATATTTTTTAAATCTGTTCATATACACACCCAGGATGAATATGACACTTAAAAAAAATACAAAATATCTGACAAGTGTCCTCTTCAATATTTTCACGTTTTCCTAAATTCTTAGAATGTTTGGGAATTATGTATACTATGGCATTTGTGAAAATTCAATAGCAATTTAGAGTGGAAAATGCTGTGCATTTGGACAATTAATAGACACTGCAGTAAATAAAACCAAATAGAAACATTTGTCTTGTACAGGACCGGAGTCTACACAGACTGGTGCACTATAGCCAGCCAAAGCTACAGTAGGCCTTTAAACAAAAAAGCCATTTGCCACACAGGCCTGCCGTCATTCACTTTGAACTGGACTGTGTGTTTACAGGCAGTTGCAACAGCGTGACTTCAGATCATTAGAAAACCATTCAAAAAATACACCTGAATGGATTTCTATAAATATGGTAACACCACAGGAGTCCTCATACATTAGGGAACTTTACTGTCCTATTGATCAAACAACCATGAAAGGTAGAGACTCTCTCCCTCAGTTATGCACATCATCAACAACAACAAGATCAACAACTAATTAGATAAACCCTCTCAAACCTTTTCAGATAGTTGGCCGTCAAATTTGCACTGATAAACAATGGGGAATTGTCCTTCTGCAGCTTGCCTGCCAATGCATGCTTGTCCCAACCAAGCACCCAGGCTAACTGGCTAAAGTTGGCTAGCTTGCTAGCTAGCTACTTTCAGACACAAATGAGAGAACACCGCACCCTGTCATTTTACTTTCCGCAGCAGAACTGGTTAGGCTGTTTACATGTTATCTAGAGCGTTCTTGACTAACTTTTTTGGTCTACTTTTACTGACAGGGTCAAATTCAGCGGGTGTTTGCATGTTCGTGAATTTAGCAGTTGTTCTGCACTCTGGCATACTCAGACGTGAGTGCTTTGAAAATCGGAGTAGATAGCCAGTGTGAATTTGTGAACGCATGATATATGCTAACTGGGAAAGTAAATTAAGTTCTTACTAGCTAACCAAATTACACATGCATCTCTAGCTGTGAATAGCCACTGAAAAATGATGAGGGGAAAAAGTCAGTCACCTATGCACTCCTCCAATGGAATGACATGACATCCTCCTAGCAGCTACCTAGCTACTAAGCTATCTAGCTAACGTTAGGCTCTGGGTTTTTAGCTTGATGCATAAATAGAAACACTAGCCTATTAGCCACATTATGACTGACTTGTGATCATTGCCCTTGGTAGTTGATTGTATTGACATTCCCAGACTTGTTTTACCTTTATTTAACTAGGCAAGTCAGTTATGAACAAATTCCTCTTTTCAATGACATATTAGGAACAGTGGGTTAACTGCTTGTTCAGGGGCAGAACAACAGATTTGTACCTTGTCAGCTCGGGGATTTGAACTTGCAACCTTCCGGTTACTAGTCCAACGCTCTAAACACTAGGCTACCCTGCTGCTCCTTTGTTACATTTGTCCGTTTTTGTCCAGAGTACTGAGTCATTGAAACTTAAACAGTGTATCCTGAATGAGGCAGCAAACAATGTACCAGGCCAGCTGGGATTTACAACCTGATAGCAATATTTTTGGGACTACCAAGAAATGTATTGGTGAATTATATTAATCATGCATTGAACTGCATCTATCTATTCTGCCGACAATGCCTTAGTGTACGATATGGAACTTTGAGTCAAATAGAACCTATTTTTAAAACCTCTTAGAATGTTGGGAATTTTATGTTTTTGACTGATATTATGATTGTCTGTTTGTTTCATATCTGCAAAGTAGTTTAAACTCTGTCAATTCCACTTTAAACTTTAGGTCACAGGTTACTTGGTGTGCTAAAATTGAAATGTTTTTTTTTGCATTGGGAAGTTATAGTTGTACATTTCAATTGGGAAATGCTTAATGTTTGTGTTTTTGTATTCTTATGATTGGGAACTACTGGCTTATTATGTCTAAGTTTATGGACTGCTTATCCTTTAACATCATGCTGTGTCATGCTGTGTGACTGCTGTCTTTCCATCGACCCTATGCAGTGGTGTATTTTATTTAACTAGTCAATTAAGAACAAACTCTTATTTACGATGGCGGTCTACCAAAAGGCAAAACGCCTCCTGTGGAGGTGGGGGCTGGGAATAAAATTAAAATAAATGTAAATAAAAATATAGGACAAAACACACATCACGACAAGAGAGACAACACAACACTACATAAAGAAAGACCTAAGACAACAACATAGCATGGCAGCAACACAACACAACATGGTAGCAGCATGACAACAACATGGTAGCAGCACAACATGGCAGCAGCACAACATGGTAGCAGCACAAAACATGGTACAAACATTGCTGGTCACAGACAACAGCACATGTGGAAAAGGGAGGAGGTGAAAGACAAACATGATGGATTTATTGTTTTGTTTAGTTTTTTTAATGTCTTGAGGACTGATCGACACTATTGTCAATGTAGCTGTTTGTGTCTCCTTAAAAAGAAAGAAAAAGATCCATTGTCATGCGGATCCTTCTGCACAGTATCACTTTTGAATGTGGATTACAAAATAATTGCTACGCTATTGGCTTTTTGCATAGAAACAGTTATACAAAAGTTGATTCACTCATCTCAAACAGGGTTTATATGGAACAGGATGTCTTCAGACAATCTCCACCATTTTTTCAATATAATCCCTCATACATAACTTGAACGCTCCAATAGAACACTCAACAGATGCTGAAAAAGCATTCGATAGGGTGGAATGGGCATATTTGGTGGGGGTCTTAAAAAAGTTTTGGTCCGGTATTTATTTTCTGGATCGAGCTATTGTACAAATTCCCAAAATAATTTACAGTGCCTTCGGAAAGTATTCAGACCCCCCTTGACTTTCCCCACATTTAGTTACGTTACAGCCTTTTAAAAAAAGTCAAAAATATAATAACATTTTTTAAAAATCTCCCGAACATCATGATATCCAATTGGTAGTTACAGTCTTGTCCCATCACTGCAACTCTAGTACGGACTCGGGAGAGGCAAAGGTTGAGAGTCATGAGTCCTCCGAAACACGACCCCGCCAAGCCACACTGCTTCTTAACAGGCTGCTCGCTTTACATGGAAGCCAGCAGCACCAATGTGTCAGCGTGCATGCGCCGTACGCCACAAGCAATCGCTAGAGTGCGGTGGGACAAGGATATTCCAGCCGGCCAAACCCTCCCCTAACGGCGCTGAGCCAATTGTATGCCATCTCATGGGTCTACCGGTCGCGGCTGGCAGCGACACAGCCCGGGATCAAACCCGGATCTGTAGTGATTTTCTAAGCTTTACACAGACATCTGTGTAATAATATATTATTCAGCTTCTGTCACGTTCTGACCTTAGGTCTTTTGTTATGTCGTTGTTTTAGTATGGTCAGGGCGTGAGTTGGGTGGGTTGTCTATGTTCCTTATTCTATGTGGTGTTTTTGTGTTTGGCCTGGTATGGTTCTCAATCAGAGGCAGGTGTCGTTAGTTGTCTCTGATTGAGAATCATACTTAGGCAGCCTTTTCCCACCTGTGTGGTGTGGGTGATTGTTTTCTGTTGAGTTTGTATCTGCACCAGACAGAACTGTTTCGTTCGGCCACTTTGTTGTTTTTGTTCAGTGTTCATTTACTTTATTCAAAAGATGGACCACACTGCGCATTAGTGGTAGCCTAGTGGTTAGAGCGTTGGACTAGTAACTGGAAGGTTGCAAGTTCAAATCCCTGAGCTGACAAGGTACAAATCTGTCGTTCTGCCCCTGAACAGGCAGTTAACCCACTGTTCCTAGGCCGTCATTGAAAATAAGAATTTGTTCTTAACTTACTTGCCTAGTTAAATAAAGGTAAAATAAAAAAAATGTTTAAAAGACCACTAGCATGTATATAAACATCTGGCAGGCATAATCCCTCATTGCACTCCAAATGTGACCAATCAGGTATACTTTTCCTCAGATGTGACCAATCAAATGAATAGATGTTCAAATAGCTTCATGAAATATTCCAGAATGCAATGTTATTGAGGATATTTTCTCTCAAAAAGTTTGTTTTACTACTGCAGTAATGATAATTTTACACTGCAAGGGAAAGTTTAGATCTTTGTGGGTGTATTTTTAAATGTTAAACTGTTCTTTTAAATGTCAATTTGTCTCAATATAAATTCTTCTCATGTAGCCAATTAGTAATCATATACACTATAATTACCGCAGTACTAAACATCAGTCAACGCGCCATCAAATGACTGATTCCAGAATCCCTTGAATACAGATTAGCAGAAATGTGAGAACTTTGAAAAGGAACAGATATTATATTTTATGTTGTGAAATGTGAAAAGTAACAACATTTTAGTTTTAGTTTTACTCTATAATTCATCAATGGTGGCTTTCAAGTGTTTAAATATACATGTCTAGCTGGGTTCCAATCTAGGACTACTAGGACTCCATGATGCTGTCTTCTGTTTTGTAACACGAATTGAAGTGCAGAAGTGCCTCCTTCTATTACCACAGACGTCAGTGTGAATGGTGGAATGCCCCCAGCACTGGATCATAAAGGTAAAATATTTACGAACTATATACATGTATTCTGTACACCATAAAACATCTCATTCAATCTTGTTGTCATCAGTCTTTCTGTACTCTTTTTCATAGTGTAATAACAGGAATATATAGATAGATTTACTGTGAGTGTTGAAATATAATAACTGAAAATATTCAGGAAAAATTTAGGAAATTACAGTAAAATGTTTGGTCTTACTCTGATCATTGAAGATGGCCTTGGCATAATGTGAAATGACAGCATGTACTGTGTGTACTTACCTGTACATTATAAGGTTTTAGTGTAAATACTTATATAAGGTTATATCACTTCAAGCAGTTAGTGCCGTGGAAAGGTGGAGACGGCGACTCTAGAGCCACTAGTGTTGGAGGTTCCCTATCCCCCACCACTGGAACCCCGGCCCCATCTCAAGGTCATATGTAGAGGTCAGGGCCAGGGGGGGTTCAGCCCCATTCATCATATCATGCTGGAAAAATAGCTTTAATGTTATTTTACACAACAAATCTGGCAGTCCCTTCAGTCATAAGTCTTCATAAAGAGCAGTGGAGCCCTGTGTTCCTTATAACCCAGCCCAAGTTATCGTTAATCTAGCAGAGGTGGAGTGGATTTACTTGAACTCAGTGGTGTCAGTTTAGCTAAACCTAGCACATTTAAAATTCCCAAAACTTTGAGAAGTTGAAGCTCATTTACTGCATTTCTACACAATAATAAAAAAAGAAGCTATTTCAAGAAAAGAAAAAACAAACAAAAATGGCCCCAGCCATTAATGATCACTGCAATATTAGGTTTAAAGGTCTGTGGAATGGCGTGTACAATGTCAACCACTACTCAACCTCATCTTGAATTGGCAAATTTACTTGTGGAATGGCGCAACATGAAATAGATTAAATAATACTCGCTATCAAGTCTCAACAAGGCCAACTTTAAATGTCACGAGCAGCATCGCAGCGAGATACAAGACTCATACAGTATCTGCGCATGCACATGAGGTTGTTTCATGCTGTTACAGAGTGGCACCCAGCAGAGAAGATGAGCCTCATGCCTCAACGCTTTTAGCTGTTGCAGAAATTAACCCATTATGCTATTTACTTTCTGCATCTACTTCATATTGCTGAGTCTACCTTTAACTGTCTTTTCTTGAATAACATGTTTAGAACAGTATGGCACCTTAAGTTCAATTGGCCAGGTCGCAGTTGCAAATGAGAACTTGTTCTCAACTAGCCTACCTGGTTAAATAAAGGTGAAATAAAATTAAAAATTAAAAAAATTCATATTACTAAACTTCAAATAATTTATTTGGGATGGAATAACAGAGCTCTACCAGACGGTTGAGAAGTAAAAAGAGGGTCATGCCAGCAATGCCATATTAGAATGGCAATTTGCACTGGATTTTTACTAATCTCAACAATATTACGAACATTTAATGGCTTTTATAGGTAGGTAAGCATTGTTAGATCAGGATTGATGGTAAATAAATAAATATACAGTACCAGTCAAAAGTTTGGACACACCTACTCATTCAAGGGTTTTTCTTTATTTGTACTATTTTCTACCTTGTAGAGTAATTGTGAAGACATCTCAACTATGAAATAACACATGGAATCATGTAGTAACCAAAAAAGTGTTAAACATATCAAAATATATTTTAGATTCTTCAAATAGCCACCCTTCACCTTGATGACAGCTTTGCACACTCTTCGCATTCTCTCAACCAGCTTCATGAGAAATGCTTTTCCAACCATCTTGAAGGTGTTTCCACATATGCTGAGCACTTGTTGGCTGCTTTTCCTTCACTCTGGGGTCCAACTCATCCCAAACCATCTCAATTGGGTTGAGGTTGGATGATTGTGGAGGTCAGGTCATCTGATGCAGCACTCTATCACTCTCCTTCTTGGTCAAATAACCCTTACACAGCCTGGAGGTGTGTTTTGGGTCATTGTCCTGTTGAAAAACAAATGATAGTGGGACTAAGTGCAAACCGGAATGCTATGGTAGCCATGCTGGTTAAGTGTGCCTTGATTTCTAAATGAATCACCAACAGTCTCACCAGTAAAGAACCATCACACTACCTCCTCCATGCTTCACAGTGGGAACCACACATGCAGAGATAATCCGTTCACCTACTCTGGGTCTCATAAAAACACACCGGTTGGAAACAAAAATCTCAAATTTGGACTCATCAGACCAAAGGACAGATTTCCAACGGTCTAATGTTCATTGCTCGTGTTTCTTGGACCATGCAAGTCTCTTCTTTTTATTGGTGTCCTTTAGTAGTGGTTTATTTGCAGCAATTCGACCCTGAAGGCCTGATTCACGCAGTCTCCTCTGAACAGTTGATGTTGATGTGTCTGTTACTTGAACTCTGTGAAGCATTTGTTTGGGCTGCAATTTCTGAGGTGCAATTAACTCTAATGAACTTATCCTCTGCAGCAGAGGTATCTCTGGGTCTTCCTTTCCTGTGGCGGTCCTCGTCTGCCATTTTCATCATAGTGCTTGATGGTTTTTGCGACTGCACAGTTCTTGAAATTTTACGCATTGACTGACCTTCATGTCTTAAAGTAATCATGGACTCTCATTTTGCTTTGCTTATTTGAGCGGTTCTTGCCATAATATAGACTTAGCTCTATTTGGTAAAATACCCTATTCTGTATACCACCCCTACCTTGTCACAACACAACTTGATTGGCTCTAACACATTAAGAATGAAATTCCACAAATTTAAGGCACACCTGTTCATTGAACTGCATTCCAGGTGATTACCTCATGAAGCTTGTTGAGAGAATGCCAAGAGTGTGCAAAGCTGTCATCAAGGCAAAGGGTGGCTACTTTGAAGATTCTCACATATAAAATATATTTTGATTTGTTTAACACTTTTTTGGTTACTACGTGATTCTATGTGTTATTTCATAGTTTTAATGTCTTCACTATTATTAAATGTAGAAAAGAGTCATTTGTTGCTTAATATAGTGTTGTCAACAATGCAATATTTTTTTACCAAAATAAATATACTGAACCAAAATATAAACTCAAAATGTAAAGTGTTGGTCCCATGTTTTATGAGCTGAATTAAAAGATCCCAGAAAAGTTACATGCCCACTAAAAGCTTATTTTCTTGATCAGGCTTGGCCAATTAGTGGGTGAGGCCAACACACCTCAACACCCTTTTATTAAGATAGAGGAAAGAGAGTTTTGTTGACGCTGAGAACGGAATGAATATTATTTTTAATAACATTCTTAGAACGTTCTCTGAACATTTACTAAAGTTTTTATGGACAGTTCTTTATGTTCTCAGAACAATTTGAGAACATGACTTTAAAATAGAACCATGAGGAAAACTGTAGGAAACATTATGCTGAGGTACTGAAAATCCCACAGAAGAATCTTAATTAACGTTCTCTGAACTATGAGAACATTCCCAAAGTCAAAACAGTTGAAGAACATTCCTAGAACATTACCAAAATTAAATGTGACCACGTTTGAACTTTAAAAAAAGTTAAATTAATGAAATACCAAGAAGATTTCCTTTGAGGTCAAGTTCCCTAATTGTGATGAGAATGTTCCAAAGCCAAGCAACTATCCTGCACCATTCCAAGACCGTTGTGGGAAGGTTGTATGCCAAATAACAACAACCTTCTCACCAAGCTCTACGAAACATACAGTATGGTTCTCAGAACGTTGTGCTAGCTGGAAAGTAATATAAGCAGTGAAGAGGAGTGAGGTCATTTCTGCACTTCTTCCTCTTTTTAAGAGCAGTCCCCAGAGTCCATGCAAAAGGTAATGCTGATCAAACAAAGTTCACATCAAAGAACAGGGACGTTTTGGTTGGATTTTTTCTCCACAAAGAAACGCAAAGACCTTTAAAAGAAGAGATGTTATGGTTGTTTTTAACTGTCCTCCTTTCCCATGTGCCTTGGATTCTAAATGTGCCTCTTCTCAGTCTAGAAGTGTGGATTCCATAAAACCTACATTGTGATGTTGCCAGATGTGCATGGCTCAATTTTATTTAACTAGGCAAATCAGTTTAGAACAAATTCTTATTTACAATGACGGCTTACCGAAAGGCAAAAGGCCTCCTGCAGGGACGGGGGCCTGGGATTTAAAAAAAGAATATTAAAAAAACCAATATAAATATAGGACAAAACACATCACAACAAGAGAGACACAACACTACATAAAGAGAGACCTAAGACAACAACATAACAGCAAAACATGACAACACAGCATGGTAGCAACACAACATGGTAGCATCACAACATGGTAGCAGCACAAAAACATGGTACAAACATTATTGAGCAGTCAACAGCACAAAGGTCAAGAAGGTAGAGACAACAATACATCATACAAAGCAGCCACAACTGTCAGTAAGAGTGTCCATATTGTCATTGAATGAAGAGATTGAGTTAACTGTCCAGCTTGAGTGTTTGTTGTAGTTTGTTCCAGTCGCTAGCTGCAGCGAACTGAAAAGAGGAGTGACCTAGGGATGTGTGGGCTTTGGGGACCTTTAACAGAATGTGACTGGTAGAATGGGTGTTGTATGTGGAGAATAAGGGCTTCAGTAGATATCTCAGATAGGGGGGAGGGTTTTATGAGGGTTTTATGAATAAGCATCAACCAGTGGGTCTTGCGACGGGTATACAGGATAACATTATATATCGAAAATTATTATCCAAATTTAAATCAGCTTATCATACCCATTTCTATATCTTTTTATCCAAATTTATTTATCCAAACACTTATTTGCACACTCACAACTCTCATATCCCAATTCACACAGTACTTTTCCCAAAACACACTTAATCAATGAGTTGTTTTCTGCAATATTTCTTATAACCTGCATGAATATTTTCTAATTTCTATCTTAGTGTTTGTTCCTGGGATAATGCAACTCATACATTTACATCTTACAATACTAACCCATGGTATTACAATGTTTCACAGAAAATCCATGTAGGATTGAATAATTTCTTACTTCAGGACAGTACAATCATGACTTCCTATTTATTATGACGATACCAACAGGATCTCATAACCTTAACATGACAGTACCTTCAGGACTCAGTATCTCTTATTTCTATAGCGCTTTCTCTAGTCCACACAGGACTTTCTATTTTAGGCCTTAACTAGTCCTCAAAAGGTCTAGTTATACATCTGGCACACACAGCTTTGGATGTCATCCGCCCACAGGTTCTAGCTATATATCCGGTACACACAGCTTTGGATGTTCATAATAAATTAACTAGTTCACACAGATTTTAGTTTTTCATCCGGTCCACACAGGTCTGGATGCTAACGTTAGATGACAGTTCCCTCAGAACTCGGAAAACAATCATAATAATTGTTTCCAAGCAATGACAGTCTCACTCTATTTATCTGCCTCTGTTCAAAATGACGTATCCATTCCGCTGACGCTCCCAGCCAGGCGGGGATCCGATCTGCTCCGTCTAGTGGAGTATCGCTTCCCCGGCTGCATCTAATGCAACTCCCATGCACAGATTACCTGGATTTCCCTGGGAACAATCAGTAAAATGAAGATTATCAATGCATCCTCGTCACCAAATATTGTGATGGAAATTCTAACCAAGTGAGAGACTTTATTATTTCTTCAAACAATCAATCTTTTATCAATTAAGAATTGCAATAATGGAGCTGGTCAACGACCACCCATTGGTAATCGTTGAGAGCCCAATTAGCAGATTTGGGTTACAGCTATTTATAGCAAAGTATTTTATACACTGCCAATTTTGCAGGTTTTCCTACTTACAAAGCATGTAGATGTCTGTAATTTTTATCATAGGTACACTTCAACTGTGAGAGACGGAATCTAAAACAAAAATCCAGAAAATCACATTGTATGATTTAAGTAATTAATTTGCGCGAGAGCACAAGCTGTTCTGGATTACTGTGTGATAACAATCTTGGTAGCCGATGTGAGCAAGACCTTTAACTTCTTGCAGATCAGTGGGACTTCCGGTGAAATTGCAGAGCGCCAAATTCAAATTAAATTACTATAAATATTCAACTTTCATGAAATCACAAGTGCAATACATCAAAATAAAGCTTAACCTGTTAAAACCTCTTGCGACGAGCAATCCCGTATCCGGGAGCGTAATCATAGCCTCAAAGGCATTAGCATAACGCAGCAGACATAAATACCCCTAGAAACCTTTCCTATTCATGAAAATCACAAATTAAATGAAATAAATATATTCAAACAAGCTTAGTCTTTTGTTAACAACACTGTCATCTCAGATTTTCAAAATATGCGTTACAGCCAACGCTAGACAAGCATTTGTGTAAGTTTATCATGGCATAATGTTATGCTAGGCTCTGCTGGCAGCAGGCAACATTTTCACGAAAATAAGAAAAGCAACCAAATTAAATAATTTACCTTTAAAGAACTTCAGATGCTTTCACTCAGGAGACTCCCAGTTAGATAGCAAATGTTCCTTTTTTCCAAAAATAATTTTTTTGTAGGCGAAATAGCTCCCGTTTCTTCATCATGCTTGGCTGAGAAATCGACTGGAAAATGCTACAACTATAACGCCAAACGTTTTTCAAAATTTGCTCCATAATAGCGACAGAAACACGGCAAACGTTGTTTCGGATCCATCCTCAAGGTGTTTAACATATATATTTGATAATATATCCGTCGAGGCAATTGGTTTCTCATAAGAAGCGTTTGGAAAAATGGCTACCTCAATATTTTACGCAAGATTTTCTGCAGGAGACGCCATGTGACCACATGCTATATATGGTCCGTTACAGCCATTCTTCAATGGAAATGCCTAAAAAGACGTCACAATGCTGTAGACACCTTGGGGAATATGTGGAAAACGTAAGCTCATTCGTAGCTCATTCACAGCCATAAGGAGTTATTGGCATGAGGCGGTTTCAAGAAATGCGGCACTTCCTGGTTGGATTTTTATCTGGGTTTCGCCTGTAACATCAGTTCTGTGGCACACAGACAATATCTTTGCAGTTTTGGAAACGTCAGAGTGTCTTCCTTCCAAAGCTGTCAATTATATGCATAGTCAAGCATCTTTTCGTGACAAAATATCTTGTTTAAAATGGGAACGTTTTTCATCCAAAAATTAAAATAGCGCCCCCTAAATCCAAGAGGTTAATCCAGCGGCCGTGTCAGATTTCAAAAAGCTTTACGGCAAAAGCAAACCATGCGATTATCTGAGGACCGCGCCCAGCACACAAATGCATAACAAATCATTTTCAACCAGGGAGTTTCGACACGAAAGTCAGAAATAGCGATATGATATATGCCTTACCTTAAATCTTCTTCTGTTGGCACTCCAAAAGGTCCCAGTTACAATTCAAATGGTCCTTTTGTTCTTCTTTATATCCATAAAACTCAGTTTAGCTGGCGCGCATCAGTCAATAACCACTCGGTTTCCCTCCTTCAAAATGCATACAAAATTAATCCCAAACATGACCAATAAACTTATCCAAACAAGTCATTCAATGTTTATAATCAAACCTTGGGTTCCCTAATACGCAAAAAAAAAATACAATTTAAGACAGAGAATCGTTATTGTCTTTACCGGAGAAAAATACCAAAGACCCCGCTCTCATTCACACGCTTGGAAACACTACAGACAAAATGGGAGCAACCTAGAAAAATGACAATTTCTGGCTCATTTTTCCAAAAACCAGCCTGAAACTCTTTCTAAAGACTAGACATCTAGTGGAAGCCCTAGGAACTGCAATTGGGCACAACTTTGCCCTAGTGGTAGGATGAAACATTGTTTTTTTGGATGGTTTGTCCTCGGGGTTTCGCCTGTCATTTCAGTTCTGTTATACTCAGACATGATTTTAACAGTTTTAGAAACGAGTGTTCTCTATCCAAATCTACCAATTATATGCATATCCTAGCTTCTGGGCCTGAGTAGCAGGCAGTTTACTTTGGGCACGCTTTTCATCCGGACGTCAAAATACCGCCACCTATCCTAAAGAAGATAAACAGGTCAACATTCACAAAGCCGCAGAGCCAGAAGGATTACCAGGATGTGTACTCAAAGCTTGCGCAGACCAACTGACAAGCGTCTTCATTGACATTTTCAAAATATCCCTGACTGAGTCTGTAATACCTACATGTATCAAGCAGACCACCATAGTCCCTGTGTCCAAGGAAGCAAAGGTAACCTGCCTAAATGATTACCGCGCCGTAGCACTCACGTCTGTAGCCATGAAGTGCTTTGAAAGTCTGGTCATGGCTCACATCAACAGCATCCTCCCGGATACTCTAGACCCACTCCAAGTCGCATACCGCCCCAACAGATCCACAGATGATGCAATCTCAATCGCACTCCACACTGCCATTTCCCACCTGGACAAAAGGAACACCTATGTGAGAATGCTGTTCATTGACTACTGCTCAGCGTTCAACACCATAGTGCCCACGAAGCTCATCACTAAGCTAAGGACCCTGGGACTAAACACCTCCCTCGGCAACTGGATCCTGGACTTCCTGACGGGCCGCCCCCAGGTGGTAAGGGTAGACACTCTGCATAGGCACTCTGTGGGACTCTGCATAGACCTACAACCAAAAATGACAAAAGGTACAACAAATATTATTAGTATCAGTTATTTGTTTCTATATTACTCTGGACCCTGATCTCGCTTTTGAAGAACATATCAAGACCATTTCAAGGACAGCTTTTTTCCCATCTACGTAACATTGCAAAAATCAGAAACTTTGTCCAAAAATGCAGAAAAATTAATCCATGCTTTTGTCACTTCTAGGTTAGACTACTGCAATGCTCTACTTTCCGGATACCCGGATAAAGCACTAAATAAACTTCAGTTGGTGCTAAATACGGCTGCTAGAATCCTGACTAGAACCAAAAAATTTGATCATATTACTCCAGTGCTAGCCTCTCTCCACTGGCTTCCTGTCAAAGCAAGGGCTGATTTCAAGGTTTTACTGCTAACCTACAAAGCATTACATGGGCTTGCTCCTACCTATCTCTCTGATTTGGTCCTGCCGTACATACCTACACGTACACTACGGTCACAAGACGCAGGCCTCCTAATTGTCCCTAGAATTTCTAAGCAAACAGCTGGAGGCAGGGCTTTCTCCGATAGAGCTCCATTTTTATGGAACGGTCTGCCTACCCATGTCAGAGACGCAAACTCGGTCTCAACCTTTAAGTCTTTACTGAAGACTCATCTCTTCAGTGGGTCGTATGATTGAGTGTAGTCTGGCCCAGGAGTGGGAAGGTGAACGGAAAGGCTCTGGAGCAACGAACCGCCCTTGCTGTCTCTGCCTGGCTGGTTCCCCTCTTTCCACTGGGATTCTCTGCCTCTAACCCTATTACAGGGGCTGAGTCACTGGCTTACTGGGGCTCTCTCATGCCGTCCCTGGAAGGGGTGCGTCACCTGAGTGGGTTGATTCACTGATGTGGTCATCCTGTCTGGGTTGGCGCCCCCCCTTGGGTTGTGCCATGGCGGAGATCTTTGTGGGCTATACTCAGCCTTGTCTGTTGGTGGTTGAAGATATCCCTCTAGTGGTGTGGGGGCTGTGCTTTGGCAAAGTGGGTGGGGTTATATCCTTCCTGTCTGGCCCTGTCCGGGGTTGTCCTCGGATGGGGCCACATTGTCTCCTGACCCCTCCTGTCTCAGCCTCCAGTATTTATGCTGCAGTAGTTTGTGTCGGGGGGCTAGGGTCAGTTTGTTATATCTGGAGTACCTCTCCTGTCCTATTCGGTGTCCTGTGTGAATCTAAGTGTGCGTTCTCTAATTCTCTCTTGGAGGACCTGAGCCCTAGGACCATGCCCCAGGACTACCTGACATGATGACTCCTTGCTGTCCCCAGTCCACCTGGCCGTGCTGCTGCTCCAGTTTCAACTGTTCTGCCTGTGATTATTATTATTTGACCATGCTGGTCATTTATGAACGTTTGAACATCTTGGCCATATTCTGTCATAATCTCCACCCGGCACAGCCAGAAGAGGACTGGCCACCCCACATAGCCTGGTTCCTCTCTAGGTTTCTTCCTAGGTTTTGGCCTTTCTAGGGAGTTTTTCCTAGCCACCGTGCTTCTACACCTGCATTGCTTGCTGTTTGGGGTTTAAGGCTGGGTTTCTGTACAGCACTTTGAGATATCAGCTGATGTACGAAGGGCTATATAAATAAATTTGATTTGATATTGTACACTCATGTTAGGCCATTCTATGATATCTGTAGATGTCGAAAAATAAATACAGTGGGGCAAAAAAGTATTTAGTCAGCCACCAACTGTGCAAGTTCTCCCACTTAAAAAGATGAGAGGCCTGTAATTTTCATCATAGGTACACTATTTAAATAATGTCTGTGAGTATGATAGACCTTATGTAGCAGGCAAAACCCCGCGGACTAACCGTTCAGATTTTTTTTTTTTAGGTCTCTGGCTGTTCAGTGAGTGCTCATTGGGAAACGATATTTCTTAGGCACTTGTTTTCAGTTCCTACCGCTTCCACTGGATGTCACCAGTCTTTGGAATTTGGTTGAGGTTATTCCTTTGTGCAATGAAGTACGGCCATCTAAGAAATGGTTAACACTGTTGAGAGTTGAAAAGTAGCATTAGTTTCCTCTCGTCCTCTATTGAAAACCGATAGACCCGTCTTCAATTTGATCGATAATTAACGTTTAAAAATACCTAAAGTTGTAAGGAAATGTTTTGGCAAAGTTTACAGGTAACTTTTGAGATATTTTGTAGTGACGTTGCGCAATTTGGAAGCTGTTTTTTCTGGATCAAACGCACCAAATTAATTGATATTTTGGATATATATGGACGGAATTAATCGAACAAAAGGACCAATTATGATGTTTATGGGACATATTGGTGTGCCAACAAAAGAAGCTTGTCAAAGGTAAGGCATGTTTTATATTTTATTTCTGCATTTTGTGTAGCGCCTGCAGGGTTGAAATATGCTACTCTTTGTTTACTGTTGTGCTATCATCAGATAATAGTTCCTTATGCTTTCACCGAAAAGCCTTTTTAAAATCTGACATGTTGGCTGATTTCACAACGAGTGTACCTTTAATTTCGTATCTTACATGTGTGATTTAATGAACGTTTGACTATATAATTTTATTTGAATTTGCCGCGCTGCATTTTCCCTGGCTTTTGGCCAAGTGGGACGCAAGCGTCCCCTATACCATAAGAAGTTAAAGGAAATATTGCTAAGGGTTTGAGAATTAGTTGCTCATTATAGTATCTCATGTATGCCGATGATGCCCCTCATCCCTGATTCTCTGCTGGGTGCGTAATATCAAGTCTGCCTAGTGTGGTCTCAATAAAATGATCCATAGCTTATACCAGCTTTTCTCAAACCCTGGGCGTGGAGGAATGGTTGCTGGACTGCAGCATATTTGTCTTGAATATGATTGTTATTGTTTTGTGGTCTACGGCATATTTGACTCAAATAAATCCTTGCTGTAGGCCTACTTGGGCAATAAACAAATTGTGTTGCCATGACTAAGTATAGCTACACCAACACGCACATCTAGCCCTGCTGCGCAGCCTATACGCACTTAGCGAGTGAACCAATCAGATGCCAGCTGAGCGCAAGAGTCTAAAAGGTTTAGTTGCCTTGACTGTCTGTGAGTGACCAGAGAACCTGTTTAATCTCAAAGAAGAGGGAAAGGATCTGAACCCGATAGTGTGGCTTGTCACGGTTTATAAAATACAAATATTTAATCATTATAGAATACATCATAGGGGTTGTCAATCCTATTAATATATATTATTTTCTGAAACATGGGTTCAAAAACACATCAATTTGCTTGGCTAGATAACTAGCTAGCTAACGTCACACTAGCCAGTGCAGTGTACAGTAATGTTAGTTAAATTGGTTGTTGGCAACATCATTCTTTGCCATGAGGTTTGAAGACAATTATTTTACCCAGTTAGCTGCTCGAGGTGGTTAACTAGCTAACTAACTTAGCTGAGGAGTGAGACAAAATGAAAGTTTCAGATTGTAATTAGCACTAGCTAGCTGGCAAAGTTGTTTGTGGTAAAGTGGCAGTGGTTTGCATGTGAGCAGTCATATGCATGTTGCCGAGAAAGCCTGTCAACGTTCTGCTTTTGTCTCGGCTAAATAAGAAGTTAGCCTCTTTATTTCTTAACATTCAGTCCATTCTACATGTATCATGACAGGAGATTGTCCACAGCCCACCTGCGAAGGAATTCCTTGACCTATGTCCCACTCTGCGTTTTGAGTCACAGGTAAGATACAGTGGGGCAAAAAAGTATTTAGTTAGCCACCAATTGTGCAAGTTCTCCCACTCCCAAAAAGATGAGGCCTGTCATTTTCATCATAGGTACACTTCAACCATGACAGACAAAATGAGAAGAAAAAAATCCAGAAAATCACATTGTTGGATATTTTAAATGAATTTATTTGCAAATTATGGTGGAAAATAAGTATTTGGTCACCTACAAACAAGCAAGATTTCTGGCTCACAGACCTGTAACAACTTCTTTAAGAGGCTCCTCTGTCCTCCACTCGTTACCTGTATTAATGGCACCTGTTTGAACTTGTTATCATTATAAAAGACACCTGTCCACAACCTCAAAACAGTCACACTCCAAACTCCACTAGGCCAAGACCAAAGAGCTGTCAAAGGACACCAGAAACAAAATTGTAGACCTGCACCAGGCTGGGAAGACTGAATCTGCAATAGGTAAGCAGCTTGGTTTGAAGAAATCAACTGTGGGAGCAATTATTAGGAAATGGAAGACATACAAGACCACTGATAATCTCCCTCGATCTGGGGCTCCAAGCAAGATCTCACCCCATGGGGTCAAAATGATCACAAGAACGGTGAGCAAAAATCCCAGAACCACACGGCAGGACCTAGTGAATGACCTGCAGAGATCTGGGACCAAAGTAACAAAGCCTACCATCAGCAAGGGCATTGACGATGAAACGTGGCTGGGTCTTTCAGCATGACAATGATACTAGATGAAAAGTCTAAATAAGTATGACATCCTGGCATTTAAAGCATACAAAATGTTTGAAATTTCACATACTGTAAAACGTTCTTTTTTTGCATACCTGAAACAACTACTATTTACAATGCAAGTATGGGTATTCGAACAGGGCCACTGTATACAATACAAAACAGAGACCATGTAAAATGTCAGTTCTGTTTTATAGTTCTATCATCTATCTATTATAGGTATATAATCTATCTGCACTGTATAAACGCTATAAAAATAAAGTTATTAATATTATTATTGAGTTATTTTCATCGAGCAATAGAGAGGTCATTGCCATTGAAAAAGGACAGTCTTATTATGGGCCCCAGGATATCCAGAGTGTGCTCACAAGGACACGAGGTCATGCCTCCTACACTCATTTCCCAGCTTACGCACAATCGCTTATGGGAACAAGTGTTTGCTTACGTGTTAATGCTCAGACACACACACCCTCTCCCCCAAAGCCCTGCCCACATCAAAGGTGACCGGAGCACTGCACCATAGGAAGCTGCATTATTTTTTTTATTTAACTAGGCAAGTCAGTTAAGAACAAATTCTTATTTTCAATGACAGCCTAGAAACTGTGGGTTAACTGCCTTGTTCAGGGGCAGAACAACAGATTTGTACATTGTCAGTTCCACAATACAACATACAATACTACATACAGTGCAATTTGATGAATGGAAAGAGACATCTGCTACAAAGTTGAATGACATTGCAGCCTGGTCTCATAGACTAGAAGTAACATAGTATATGTAGATCCAGGACATTCAAATGAGTATGATATGTTGCATTTGGTGTGGCTACATGAGTCAGAAGGTTACTTAGGGCAAATACTAAAGTAGGGTGGCTGGTCAGGTGGATGGATAGATGTATAATGCAAATGTCTAGCTACCCAAAGGTTGCGTGTTCAAATCTCATCATGGACCACTTTTAACATTTTAGTTAATTAGCAACTTTGCAACTACTTACTACTTTTTAACAACTTTTTAGCGGCAATTACTTAGCCTGTTACCTAACCTTAGCCCTTTAACCTAACCCTAACCTTAATCTAAACCAATTTGGATACCACCCCAACAGATCCAATCTCTTGCACTCCACACTGCCCTTTCCCAACTGGACAAAAGGAACACCTACGTGAGAATGCTGTTCATTGACCACAGCTCAGCATTCAACACCCCAAGGCCCTTCAAGCTTATCACTAAGCTAAGGATCCTGGGACTGAACATCTCCCTCTGCAACTGGATCATGGACTTTCTGACAGGCCTGCACCAGGTGGTGAGGATAGGCAACAAAACAAATGCCATGCTGACCCTCAACACGGAGGCCCCTCAGGGCTGCTTGCTTAGTCCCCTCCTGTACTCCCTGTTCTCCCACGACTCTGTGGCCACACACGACTCCAATACCAGTCGTTTCCTGACGAAACGACGTGGTAGGCCTGATCACGACCCTGATAAGACAGCCTCTAGGGAGGAGGTCAGAGACCTGGCAGTGGGGTGCAAGGACAACAACCTCTCCCTCAACGTGAGCAAGACAAAGGAACTGATCGTGGATTACAGGAAAAGGAGAGCCGAGCACCCTCCCATTCACATCGATGAGGCTGTAGTGGAACGGGTCGAGAGCTTCAAGTTCCTTGGTGACCACATCGCTAAGGACCTATCATGGTCCAAACACACCACAGTTGTGAAGAGGGCACGACAATGCCTATTCCCTCCCAGGAGGCAGAAAAAGATTTGGAACGGTGCCTCAGATCCTCAAACATTTCTACAGCTGCACAATCGAGATCGGTGTATCACTGCTTGGTATGCCAACTGCTCGGCATCTGACTGCAAGATGCTATAGATTGTACAGCTCAGTACATCAATGAGGCCGAGCTTCCTGCCATCCAGGACCTCTATACCAGGCAGTGGCAGAGAAGGCCCTAAAAATTGTCAAGACTCCAGCCACCCATCATAGACTGTTCTCTCTGCTACCTTACGGCAAGCGATACCGGAGTGCCTAGTCTGGGACCAAAATTCTCCTTATCAGCTTCTACCTCCAAGCCATAAGAATGCTGATCAGTTAATCAAATGGCTACCCGGACTATTTGCATTAACCCCCTTATTTTATTAGTTTTTATTCCTATTTTTTGCACTGACTCTCTTGCACAGGCTCGATGTACACTTACTGGACTCTAACCACACACACATTATTATTTTGTGTTACCATTATTTTTCAAATTTGTCTTACTTTTTAACTGCATTGTTTGGTGCATGTGACAAATACAATTTAATTTGAACCTTAACCTCTAACCCCTAAGCTAGCTAACATTAGCCACCTAGCCATCTTGCTAATGTTAGCCACAACAAATTGCAATTCGTAACATATCATACTTGTTTTTCCAATTCGTAAAATATTCTACGTATTGCAATTCATAACATGGATGATGGACATCCACAAATTAATACATAACATACGAAACGTAACATATACTAATTGTACTGTCCCAGATACGTTTACTATGTTATGTTTACCCCTGAGTCCAGGTTGGACATTTGAAAAGGGGCTGAGCTATGGGACTGTCCCGGGATGACAAGTGTAGCCACATGGTGAAAAAAAATAAAAAAATCTCCTATATAATACTGGCCAAGGGCCTTACATTCTCTTCAATAAGCCAAAGATGAAAGTGAGAGCTGTGCATCTAGATGTTAGATGGGTCCTACTCAAATGTGCATAGAACAAAAAAGGATGAGGAAGAGGGTCCGTATGGGAACTGAAGTGGTTCCGTGCCGCCTGCGGGAAGTCAGACACACACACAGAAATGGACAGGGTCCTTCCACCCTGAAGGACTATAAGAAGTTTGTTAATGTATATTTATATGTTGTGTTTTAAGTTATCATTTCAGTTTTACTTGGTGTTATCATTGTTACACACAGATGTCATGGAGAAACGAGTGACTAATTGAAAAAGCGATGCACAGATGATTGAGGAATAGCTCCTCTGCATAGAAATAAATATGCAAAAAAAAAACAGCACAAGGGTGAGTATCTGAGATGAGAAGAAGCCATGTCTGAAATTGATTAAAACGCTGGGATCGTCAGAAACTGAAGGTCATTACTGAAACATACAGGATGTGCTGAAGCGACACCTTCACACAAACACATCCCCGCCTCAGCCTGCTTCTCTTCTCTTCTCTCTGCTCCCATCCCGCCTCTCACTGCCAAGGATTAATCTCCATATCTGCGTCCTACATGGCACCCTATTCTCTATAATAGTGCACTACTTTTGACCACAGATTGGCCCTGGTCGAAATCAGTGCCCTATATAGGGAATAAGTTGGCATTTGGGACGCATTCCATGGCTCCATTTCCATGGCTGCCTTTTAACAGACAGCCTATTGTTAAGGGGAACAGACTGTTGTTTGCATGTAGCAAGATTCTGGAGATCATTTTCTCACTGAAGGTAATACACAGTCTTATTTCACACTAGAGTGGCGGTGAAAACCGCTTTGGGGTTCTGAGTTTTGAGTTTCACATTTTCTTAAAGATTAAAATAAAAGAACTGGCCCATTTCAAAAGGTTGTCAGGCACATATGAAATTTGATCTTATTTCGATGGTCTTTCCACACGTCTCTCTCTCTCTCTCACACCTGAATGCCTGTGATTGAACTGTTCTCATGAAATCATTTTTGAAAAAATTATATTAGTTATTTTGCTTGCTAATGTGTCTTTATAAAAGAGGACAGACATGTGTCTTTGACTTTGCATAAAAACAATGAACATGTGCACATAGCATGTATAAAATCTAATTTCATTTGTCACATGCACTGAATACAACAGCTGTAGACTATACCTTGACATTCTTACTTATGAGCCCTTTCCAAACAATGCAGAGTTAGACACATTTGCAAAATAAAAAAGGAAATAGTAACACAATGAAATAACAATAATGTGGCTTTTTACAAGGAGTACCGGTACCGAGTCAATGTGCAGGGAGGGGTATGAGGTAATATGTACATGTAGGTAGGGGTAAAAGTAACTTGGCAATCAGGATAGATAAAGAGTAGCAGCTGCGTACGTGAAGGGTGTGTAAATGTGTGAGTGTGTGTTCGGCGTCAACGTGTGTGAGTGTGTTGGAGTGTCAGTGTAGTATGTGTAGAGTAAAACATCATTGGTCCTTTAAATTGGGAGCTCTAAGGTGATCAGAACCAAATGTCTTCTTGATTGTGGTTTTCTGTTTGTCCTCTGATAGTTTAACTTAGGGCGGACTGTTAATTTTAAAGTCACTTCACAAAAAAAAGTCTGTATGCGTTCAACATAATTTAATCGCTCAGAGATACGTCAATAACTAAACAATGTTCCATCTCTTGGGTGTCACACCCTAACCATAGTTTGCTTTGTATGTTCTATGTTTTGTTTGGTCAGGGTGTGATCTGAGTGGGCATTCTATGTTGGATGTCTTGTTTGTCTGTTTCTGTGTTTGGGCCTGATATGTTTCTCAATCAGAGGCAGGTGTTAGTCATTGTCTCTGATCGGGAGCCATATTTAGGTAGCCTGTTTTGTGTTGGGTTTTGTTCCTGTCTTTGTTACACCAGATCGGGCTATTTTTGGTTTTTCACATTTTTGTATATTGTTCTATTTTCATCGTTATTAAAGATGTATCAAAATAACCACGCTGCGTTTTGGTCTGCCTCTCCTTCAATAGAAGAATCCCGTGACATTGGGAGACAGAGCTGGTTCTTTTGAGTCAGGTAGACAAATTCTTCATGACCTGCACATATTGTATGCTGTCGTCAAGTTAGGTAACAATATTTTAGCATTCACAGATTTTTTTTGAGAGTCGATATCCATGGAAATCTAATTAGCATAATAAAAAATCCCCAATCCACTGCATACGCTGATGTCAGCCTTCTGCAGAGAGGAAGCTGTAAAACTCAGGAAGACTCTGAGTTACAGCCAGCATCCAAGTTACTATATATATATATATATATATATATATATATATATATATATATATATATATATATATATATATATATATATATATATATTCAACTATAAACATCCTATCAGATCTGTGTATTGTTTTTACAATTGATATCCGGAAGCACGGGCCTTTCAGCCTATAAGTATCCGCTAGAGAACATAGTAGGGCGGCTGCATTAGCATACTCATGGCCTCGATGGACCCCTCCTTCCAGCCAATGATGGGTCAACATTAATAAATACATTTCATATATGCTATTGGAAGAATAATAATTTGGTTGTTTTTGAGTATGAGGTAACATTACAATACATAACAGCATTTTCATTAGTTTATGTTTCTCTAGGCCAGGGGTATTCAACTCTTACCCTATGAGGTCCGGAGCCTGCTGGTTCTGTTGTACCTGATAATGAATTGCAACCTAGAAGAAAAAGAAACGCACACCTATATAGGCGAGGTGCTGGCTAGCGGAGTAGAAACATGAAAATAAAAGAGAGCCGCACACTCTAGGAGCTCAGATGCAAAAATGTAATACCAACGTTTCGACAGCCAGGGTATAATCACAAACACTGCGGGATGACTCGTTTATATAGTGGCAAAAGACACAGGTGTCTGTAATCATGGCCAAGAGTGGCCTAATACCATTGGTTAATAATCAAATATTAAAATGTCATACAAAGAACAGCATACAAACAAATGGATAGCATACGATCATAGATTAATTTAACTACACAAGTTTACAAACAATTACAATGGCAAAGTCACAATAATCACAAGAATGGCTTCAGATCAAAGTCTACGTTGAGACCGAAGGGCGCAAGGGTCTTTAAATTAAAGATCCAGGCAGCCTCTCGTTTTAACAATAAATTATCAAGGTCACCCCCTGCCCTAGGGAGGGTGACATGTTCGATGCCAATATAATGCAGAGACGAAATCGAGTGGCCTGCCTCCAAGAAGTGGGCCGCAACTGGATAAGTAAAGTTTTTACACCTAATGGTGCTACGATGCTCTGAGATATGTACTTTTAATTCGCACTTTGTTTTACCTACATAATTTTTACCACAAGGACAAGTTATAAGATAAATAACTGCCTTAGTGGAGCACGTAATAACACCTTTTATTGGGATTGATTTCCCTGTTTGTGGGTGTTTGAAGGATCTACATTTATAAGTGCCATTGCATTGAGCACAGCCATTACAGTTGTAATTTCCATCCAGTAGGGGCGCAAATAGACGTTGTTCAGGAATATCTTGGGGTGGTAAATCAGAGTTTACCAATTGGTCTCTGAGATTTCTGCCCCGCAAGAATGAATTGCAACCACCTGGTGTCCCAGGTCTAAATCAGGCCCTGGTTAGATGGGAACAATTAAAAAATGCAGTGGAGCTGGCTTCGAGGTCCAGAGTTGAGTTTGAGGTCTCTAGGCCATAAGTAAAACCGAGCTCAAGAATTCCATTCCCCAGATCCTCAAAATGTTCTACAGCTGCACCGTCAAGAGCATCCTGACCGGTTTCAGCTCGGCATCTGACCGTAAGGCGCTATAGAGGGTAAAGCGTACGGACAGGTACATCACTGGGACCAAGCTTCCTGCCATACGGGACCTATATACTAGGCGGTGTCAGAGGAAGGCCCAAAAAATTCTAGTCTAGGTTCAATAAGCTCCTTAACAGCTTCTACCCCCAAGCCATAAAACACCTGAACAATTAATCAAATGGCCACCCATAGTATTTACATTGACACGCCCCCGTCCCTTATATTTACACTGTTGCTATTCGCTGTTTATTACCTATGCATGGTCACTGTACCCCTACCTACATGTACAAATTACCTCGACTAACCTGTACCCCCGCATATTGACTCGGTACCGGTACCCCCCGTATATAACCTCGGTATTGTTATTTTATTATTACTTTTTATAAAAATGTTTACTTTAGGTTATTTAGTAAATATTTTCTTAATTTTATTTCTTGAACTGCATTGTTGGTTAAGGGTTTGTAAGTAAGTATTTCATGGTAAGGTTGTACAATACCAGTTGTATTATTGACATTTCTTCCATCCATTGCGGGAGGATAAGTAACCTTCCAATTAACGGAAATGCATTTCTTAGCTATTATAAATGCTAGGTTACACAGTTTCTTCTGATAACGGTCTCCAGTATCAACATTTCCAAGCAAACAAAAACAGGGAGAAGGGAGAATCTATAGACATGCTGAGATAAATGAACATACTCTTTGCTAGAATTCAGCCAGCCTTCATAAGACCATAACATATGCAACATATGCAAATATGTCTCATTTTGTGTTTTATACCTCTAGCAGAATTACATTTATGTGTGCATGATATTCAGTTTCACTGGCATATAGTACATTCTATGGATTGTCTTAAACTGAAGTAATTTGTCTGAGATTATAACATTACTGGCCATTCTAACATATATTTTTATGGCTGCAGGGGCAGTATTGAGTAGCTTGGATGAAAAGGTGCCCATTGTAAATGGCCAGCTCTTCAGTCTCAGTTGCTAATATATGCATATTATTAGTAGTATTGGATAGAAAACACTCTGAAGTTTCTAAAACTGCTTGAATTATGTCTGTGAGTATAACAGAACTCATATAGCAGGCAAAAACCTGGGAAATTCCACTTCCTGTTTTTTTCTGGGGGTGGCAGATTTTCAACCAAGCTCTCATTGAAATTACAGCGAGATATGGGTGAGTTTTCACTTCCTACGCCTTCCATGTCAACAGTCAATAGAGCTTTGTCTGATGACTCTAATGTGAAGGGAGGTCGAATGACACAGGAAATAGTCACCACTGCCACGAGTTGACCATGCATTCACTATGCGTGTTCACAGGGGAAGGACCTGCGTTCCACCGGTCATCTGAAGTCATTCTAATTCTCCGGTTGGAACGTTATTCAAGATATATGTAAACAACATTCTAAAGATTGATTCAGTACATCGTTTGACATGTTTCTACTGACTGTTACGGAACTTTTGGACATTTCGACATGTTATAGTGGACACGCTTTGTGACTTTGGAATTGTTTACCAAACGCGCTAACCAAAGTAGCTAATTGGATATAAATAACTGACATTTTCTAACAAATCAAGCATTTATTGTGGACCTGGGATTCCTAGGACTGCATTCTGATGAAGTTCATCAAAGGTAAGGAAACATTTATCATGTATTTTCTGGTTTCTGTTGACTCCAACATGGTGGCTAATTTGGCTTCTGTTCTGAGCGCCGTCTCAGATTATCGCATGTGTTGCTCTTTCCGTAAACGTTTTTTGAAATCTGACACAGCGGTTGCATTAAGGAGAGGTATATCTACAATTCCATGTGTATAACTTGTATTATCATCTACATTTATGATGAGTATTTCTGTTGAATCGATGTGGCTATGCAAAATCACTTGATGTTTTTGGAACTAGTGAATCTAATAAGCCAATGTCAACTCAGATTTTGTTATATAAATATGAACTTTATCAAACAAAACATGCATGTATTGTGTAACATGAAGTCCTATGAGTGTTATCTGATGAAGATAATTCAAGGTTAGTGATTAATTTTATCTTTATTTCTGCTTTTTGTGAATGCTATATTTCGCTGGAAAATGGCTGTGCTTATCGTGGTTTGGTGGAGACCTAACATAATCGTTTGTAGTGCTTCCGCTGTAAATCCTATTTGAAATCGGACACTTTGGTGGGATTAACAACAAGAATACCTTTAAAATGATATAAAACACATGTATGTTTTAGGAATTGTAATTATGCAATTTCTGTGGTTTGAATTTGGCGCCCTCTATTTTCACTGGTAGTTGTCATATCGATCCCGGTATTGGGATTGCAGCCATAACAAGATATCTTTATCCATTCATTATCATCAATCGCGTCTCCCAGGTGTTCCTCACATTTTGTTTTACATGTTGGAAGTGTGGTGCCAGGAAAATTACCCAACGTCAACAAAACAAAGTAGCTGATCATATACTTCCAGAGGGATCACCCCCTATCCACATTGACGGGACCGCAGTGGAGAAGGTGGAAAGCTTCAAGTTCCTCGGTGTACACATCACTGACAAACTGAAATGGTCCACTCACACAGACAGAAGAAGGTGTAACAGCATCTCTTCAACCTCAGGAGGCTGAAGAAAACTCTTACAAACCTTTACAGATGCACAATTGAGAACATCCTGTCGGGCTGTATCACCGCCTGGTTGGGCATCTGCACCACCCGCAACCGCAGGGCTCTTCAGGGGGTGGTGCGGTCTGCCGAACGCATCACCAGGGGCAAACTACCTGCCCTCCAGGACACCTACAGCACCCGATGTCACAGGAAGGCCAAAAAGATTGTCAAGGACAGGCTGTTGCCCTATATACATAGACTTGATATCACCGGCCACTTTAATAATGGAACACTAGTCAGTTTAATAATGTTTACATATTTTGCATTACTCATCTTATACATACTGTATTCTATCCTATTCTGCTGTATCTTTGTCTATGCCGCTCTGACATTGCTTGTCAAAATATTTATATATTCTTAATTACATACCTTTACTTTAGATGTCACTCCCTGACCATAGAGAGCCTTTTTATTCTCTATTTTGGTTAGGTCGGTGTGTGACTAGGGGGGTGTCCCTATCTAGGTGTTTTATTTCTATGTTGGCCTGGTATGGTTCCCAATCAGAGGCAGCTGTTTATTGTTGTCTCTGATTGGGGGATCATATTTAGGCAGCCATTTCCCCACTGTGTTTTGTGGGATCTTGTTTTGAGTTAGTGCATGTTGCACCTCTTATGTTACGGTTCGTTGTTGGTTTTCTTTTTGTTTTGTAAGTTTAAAAAAAATGAAGATGTAGAACTCAGAGCACGCTGCGGCTTGGTCTGTCTCTCCACACAGCCATGACATTCGATTTGTGGGTATTGTGCGTATTGTTGTGAAATAGTTAGATATTTCTTGTAAAATATAGTTTAACTCTTTGAAGCTTTTTGCTTGTCCTGTGTTTGCTGTACAGAGAGAATAAAGTGTTGTATCTGCAAAAGATCACCTCTGCGCCATTATTGTCTGGTCTTCCCTTCTGCCTGATTGCGATGAAACCCCTGTCAACATCTGATCCTGCTCAGATGAGGTATAACAAAGAAATACATTGATGTACATTTATACATTATATCCTCTTAAAGATCAGAACCTTTTTTTAAATTTTTTGACTAAAATGACATACCCAAATCTAACTGCCTGTAGCTCAGGACCTGAAGCAAGGATATGCACATTCTTGATACCATTTGAAATATAACACTTTGACGTTTGTGGAAATGTGAAATTAATGTAGGATAGAATAGCACATTAGATCTGGTAAAAAATAATACAAACAAAAAAGAGGGTGTTTTTTTTTGTTCCAACTTTGAAATGCAAGAGAAAGGCCATAATATAATATAGGAGTCTTGGTGCAGTTTAGATGTTGGCCAGCAGTGTGTATGCAAAGTTACCAATTGAGCCATTAAAGCACTGCACAATTTTTTTATCAAGTCTGCCCAAATGTGCCGAATTGGTCAATTAATATATTTTCAAGTACATACAGTTGAAGTCGGAAGTTTACATACACCTTAGCCAAATACATTTGAACTCAGTTTTTCACAATTCCTGACATTTAATCCAAGAAAAAAATCCCTGTCTTGGGTCAGTTAGATCACAACCTTATTTTAAGGATGTGAAATGTCAGAATAATAGCAGAGAGAATGATTTATTTCAGCTTTTATTTATTTCATCACATTCCCAGCGGGTCAGACGTTTACATACACTCAATTAGAATTTGGTAGCATTGCCTTTAAATTGTTGAACTAGGGTCAAACGTTTCGGGTAGCCTTCCACAAGCATCCCACAATAAGTTGGGTGAATTTTGGCCCATTCCTCCTGACAGAGCTGGTGTAACTGACTCAGGTTTGTAAGCCTCTTTGCTCGCACACACTTTTTCAGTTCTGCCCACAAATTGTCTATGGGATTGAGGTCAGGGCTTTGTGATGGCCACTCCAATACCTTGGCTTTGTTGTCTTAAGCCATTTTACCACAACTTTGGAAGTATGCTTGGGGTATTTGTCCATTTGGAAGACCCATTTGCGACCAAGCTTTAACTTCCTGACTGATGTCTTGAGATGTTGCTTCAATATATCCCCATCATTTTACATCCTCATTATGCCTTCTATTTTGTGAAATGCACCAGTCCCTCCTGCAGCAACATGATACTGCTACCCCTGTGCTTCACGGTTGAGATGGTGTTCTTCGGCTTGCAAGCCTCCCCCTTTTTCCTCCAAACATAACGATGGTCATTATGGCCAAACCGTTCTATTTTTTCTTCGTCAGACCAGAGGACATTTCTCCAAAAAGTATGATTTTGTCCCCATGTGCGGTTGCAAACCGTAGTCTGGCTTTTTTATGGCAGTTTCGGAGCAGTGGCTCCTTCTTTGCTGAGCGGCCTTTCAGGTTGTGTCGATATAGAACTTGTTTTACTATGGATATAGATAATTTTGTAACTGTTTCCTCCAGCATCTTCACAAGGTCTTTTGCTGTTGTGCTGGGATTGATTTGCACTTGTCGCACCAAAGCACGTTCATCTCTAAGAGGCAGAACGCATCTCCTTCCTGAGCGGTATGACGGCTGTGTGGTCCCATGGTGTATATACTTGCGTACTATTGTTTGTACAGATGAACGTGTTATATTCAGGCATTTGGAAATTGCTCCCAAAGATGAACCAGACTTGTGGAGGTCTACAATTTTTTTCTGAGGTCTTGGCTGATTTATTTTGATTTTCCCATGATGTCAAACAAAGAGGACTGAGTTTGAAGGTAGGCCTTGAAATACATCCACAGGTACACCTCCAATTGACTCAAAATATGTCAATTAACCTATCAGAAGCTTCTAAAGCCATGACATAATTTTCTGGAATTTTCCAAGCTGTTTAAAGGCACAGTCAACATAGTTTATGTAAACGTCTGATCCATTAGAATTGTGATACAGTGCATTATAAGTGAAAAAATCTGTCTGTAAACAATTTTTGGGAAAATGACTTGTGTCATGCACAAAGTAGATGCCCTAACCAACTTGCCGAGACTATAGTCTGTTAACAAGAAATGTGTGGATTTGTCACGTTCTGACCTTTATTTCTGTTGTTTTTGTCATTATTTAGTATGGTCAGGGTGTGAGTTGGGGTGGGCAGTCTATGTTAGTTTTTTCTATGATTTGGGGATTTCTATGTTTCGGCCTAGTATGTTTCTCAATCAGAGGCAGGTGTCATTAGTTGTCTCTGATTGAGAATCATACTTAGGTAGCCTGGGTTTCACTGTTTGTTTGTGGGTGATAGTCTATGTTAGTTGCTTGTGTCAGCACAGTCCTTATGATAGCTTCACGGTCGTTTACTGTTTTTGTATTCAGTGTTCAGTACTTTCTTTAATTAAATTTCATCATGAACACATACCACGCCGCATTTTGGTCCTCCGCATTTTGGTCCTTCTCACTTTGGTCCTTCTCACCTCTCCTCTGCAGATGAAGAGGAGGAAGACCGTGACAGGATTGGTTGAAAAACTAGTTTTATTGAGTCCAACCTAAGTGTATGTAAACTTCTGACTTCAACTGTAACTATAGAGAACATACAAAAATGATATGTTAATACAAAATTTAAGTTTACACACTCACAGGAAAGTCATACATGATGGGTCATTAGCTTATGCACTAACATTCACACATCTAGATGGCCGGGCGGGGTCGGTGTAGAGCCAGAGACAGCAGGGGTCCAAACTGTAAAACCCAGTTCCTACATTTGAATATAAAATTGATTTTATCAAACAAAACTATGCTACATTTTATCTCTGGGAACCTCAGGATCACAAATCAGAGAAAGATTACCGAATGAATGTATGAAACAAGTTGCTGTGTTAAAAGTTTTTGTTGTTTGTTGTGCACTCCCCTCAAACAATAGCATGCCATTTTTTCACTGTAATATCTACTGTAAATTGGACAGTGCAGTTAGATTAACAATAATGTAAGCTTTCTGCCCATATAAGACATGTCTATGTCCTGGAAAATGTGCTGTTAATTACAACGTCATGCTAGTCACATTAGCAACAACCGTCCCAGTATAGTGACACCGATCCCATAGAGGAGTGGTTCCCAAACTTTTTATAGTCCCATACCCCTTCAAACATTCAACCTCCAGCTGCGTACCCTTTCTAGCACCAGGGTCAGCATACTCTCAAATGTTTTTTTTTCTGCAATGTTAGTTTGTATTGGAGAGAGTCTCAGTCTTAAATTATTTTCCACACACTCTGTGCCTATATTTAGTTTTCATGCTAGTGAGGGCTGAGAATCCACTCTCACATAGGTACATGGTTGCAAAGGGTATCAGTGTCTTAACAGCGCGATTTGCCAAGGCGGGATACTCTGAGCGCAGCCCAATCCAGTAATCTGGCAGTGGCTTCTGATTAAATTCAATTTTCACAGAACCGCTTGTTGCAATTTCGATGAGACTCTCTTGTTCAGATATGGGTAAGTGGACTGGAGGCAGGGCATGAAAGGGATAACGAATCTAGTTTGTGTCATCCATTTTGGGAAAGTACCTGCGTATTTGCGCACCCAACTCACTCAGGTGCTTTGCTATATCACATTTGACATTGTCTGTAAGCTAAAAATCATAGCTCAATCAATGTAACACACGACCTGTGTGTTGTTCTTGTTAATGCAGACAGAGATGAGCTCCAACTTCTTAATCATAGCCTCAATTTTGTCCCGCACATTAAATATAGTTGCGGACAGTCCCTGCAATCCTAGATTACGATCATTCAGGCGAGAAAAAACATCACTCAGATAGGCCAGTCGTGTCATCATCATGCAAGTGGTCAGACAAGTGAAAATTATGGTCAGTAAAGAAAACTTTAAGCTCGTCTCTCAATTTAAAAAAAAATGTGTCAACACTTTGCCCCATGATAACCAACGCACTTCTGTATGTTGTAAAAGCGTTACATGGTTGCTTCCCATATCATTGCATAGTGCAGAAAATACACAAGAGTTCAGGGGCCTTGCTTTAATAAAGTTAACCATTATTGCTGTAGTGTCAAAACGTCTTTCAAGCTGTCAGGCATTCCCTTGGCAGCAAGAGCCTCTCAGTGGTTGCTGCAGTGTACCCAAGTGGCGTCGGGAACAACTGCTTGCTCATGCGTTACCACTCCGCTATGTCTCCTTGTCATGGCTTTTGAGCCATCAGTACAGATACCAACATGAGCAGCAGCTATGTTTGGCTACATACGGACCGTTAGTGAAATTCCCGCGAGAGAGTAACAGTTAATGTGATTGGATGTTAATTATTTGACTAGGCTACCTGTATTTGACATTGTGTTGTTATTTTGCTGAACACTAGATGGGTTAATTTTATTTTTTGGCAGTGAATCAAGGCTTCTCAGGCGAGGAGAAAACCTGCCGTATGAGGATATTATTTACCTGAGCTCCATAGAATGGTATTCCCTGCTTGTCTGACCCTGCAGGGACACCTGTCACCATCTGATCCTGCTAAGATATGATGAGCATAGTGTTGTGTCAGTGTGAAAAGTAGGGAATTAGCTAGGGAAATTGACAGATCAAGAACATTACATTGCTGTTGGAAATGCATTTCTCATGAAGCTGGTTGAGAGAATGCCAAGAGTGTGCAAAGCTTTCATCAAGGCAAAGGGTGGCTACTTTGAAGAATCTGAAATATAAATTATATTTTTTATTTGTTTAACACTTTTTTGGTTACTATATGATTCCATATGTGTTATTTCATGTTTTTGATGTCTTCACTATTATTCTACAATGTAGAAAATAGTAAAAATAAAGTAAAAACCCTTTAAAGGAGTAAGTGTGTCTAAACTTTTGACTGGTAGTAAACTCATTTTTCAACCACTCCACAAATATCTTGTTAACAAACTATAGTTTTGGCAAGTCGGCATGACACAAGTAATTTTTCCAACAATTGTTTACAGACAGATTATTATTATTATTACAGACCGATTAAGTCCAAAAACGGATGTAGCAACTGCAAATTGCCCCTTTAAGTATATCAAAAGTGTGTGAGTTTGAACATGTTTCCATTAAGCCTATTGAAAAAAAAATTATCAGCATGAAGCCTCCCTTTCATTCCATAGGCTGAGATTCACACTATGTAACTGTTGCAAGAGCACATTTTTCACTGGCTGTCCACTGGCTTCAAAAACAATGATTGATAGGCAGCTTAAGCTTCTTGAATTAAACCAATATTTGCTTCAAATACACATTTAGATTTGTGAACAGCCATCCACAACAACCACAATCCGTAGAGGGCAAATAGCTAAATGAGAGAGCAGCAGCGTGATGTAGATATTAATGTAGCTATGTAGATATTAATAATAAATAATATCCGTATCGCCGTAGATTACACCACTGCTGTCGTCCTTACCTCCAAGCATTTATTCAAGTTGGATAATCTTTAGATGCTGACAGCAGTCGCACCATTGGAAGACATAGTTTGGACTGTTGCCTACAAAAGCCTATTCCTGCTCTTTTCTCGTGATCCATCAAACACATTTGGTGTGTCATCATAGTGGTCTCTGACTTATGGTAAGACGCTCTCATGTTGAACTCATTTAAACCTGCGCCTTTTTTCAATGCTGATTTGAATGTCAATGAGAAAACAGAAGTGTCCGATTTTTTAACATTCACATCCTTTCTGAATTTAAAAGTAATCCTCCAAGTAAACATCTATTTTTTCAAAACTATGTGTAATCTGATTATAATATTTTAGCTGCTAATGGATTACAGTTACAGTTTTTATGATATCCGTTACTCCCCAACCCTGCTAGTAGCTCAGCACTGGGAAAAATATATATTTTTATTTTGTCAAACAGCAGTACCTTGCCAGCTAGATCAGTCAACTAAAGAGTAGCCAGTTTATGCTCTGCTTGCTTTTACAACTCAGAGAAGAAGTGCAACACAGACAGCAGATGCCTCTGTTCATCTCTCCCATGCTGGTCCTATACGCCAGCCTTTCAGAAGCTTTTCCTTCACACAGCCTGTCCACACGCTCTGTGATGTCCGTGTGGTCCTATTTCCAGCCGGCTGAAACAGGAAAACAGCCTACCCGACCGCTCTGAGGCATTCACATGGTCCTATAGCACACCTGGGCCTTGATTTGTATCACATAGCAATGATAAATATAGATATATATATATATATATATATATATATATATATATATATATATATATATATATATATATATATATATATATATGCAATTTCAGAATGTGGGGAGTGAAAGTTGCGCCCCTACGCCTGGCACTGAAACATTCCAGGCATCCCCTTGATTGGCAGACAGCAGGGGGACTGGCATCCTGGACCCCACAAAACCTAGAGTAAATTGATACGTGCCCTGATAACCACACAACAATAGAACGTCAGAACACAGGCACACAAAAATGTCCAAGCGGGTCAGGATGCACCTCAAAATTTCTCGTCCTTGAGGAAACACACAGTCTCGAAGAGACCCGGAGGTCTCCTTTGTGTGTGTGGCCATGACAGGGAAAGTAGCACATGGGGCTCAATCTGTGGTAAGGGGCTGTCCCTCTGGGGCACAGTAGCCTATACCAAGCTCCCAACAACCAAATGTTCCCGGTTTTCAGGGGAAATGGAAAAAGAGCCTGTGACACAGCTTCCATTTTTGGACCTTAACAAGGCGACACTCCATCTTCTCCTCCACATTTACTGGGTGCGCAGAAGAAAACCTCTCAGACAGTTTTTTTTTCTTCTCGTCAAGACCAGTCTGTAGGGGATCTAGTTTCAGACAAACCATTCAGTGACACAAGGGGGGACAGTCCGTGGGTCTTTGGAACCATGAAGTGGTATAGGGGAGACTGGGTGAGTGGGCCGTCTGGAGCCCTGTCAGCGGGGCCTGGGTGTGGGTGTGTGGGGAATGTCATTGCCAGAGGGAGGGATTTGGGAGTCTCTGGGGTTTGTGGAGGAGAAGCGGCCCCTCTTTATGGGGCTAACCTGTCCCGGTGCAGTGCCACCTTTCTCCCCCTGGGAGGCAGCTGGAGTCGGTACACCACATCCCCCATCCTCTCTAAGACCTTGCAGGGACACCACAGTGACTGTCCACCTTGGGATGGTGCCCTTTCTTTCTCAGGGGGATGTAGAACCAGACCAGCTCCTCTGCCTCAAAGTGCTTCCCTTGGGTTGAAATTACTATCATTAATTCTGGATCAAGTGTCAAATATGGCTGAATTGTAGTGTACCGGCACAGACAGAACAAGGTGCAATGTTCACTGGTAGTCAAAGAAAATATAGCTGGGTTTAACACAACTAGCATGAGACAGCATGGCTAGCTAACGTTAGTTGACCGATGTGTCATACATTGTCTAGCCATATTACATCCAAGGGTATCCTAAGGTTTGCTGCACAATCAATAGGAGCCATCATTGGTGACATTGGGTCATTGCAAAGCAATTGATCCAGCTGTAGAACACCATTAAGTAGTTTTAACCTAAATTATGATAGATTTAGATCAACAAAGAGAAACTGTTTATATAGGCAACTTCGTTTTTTCTGTTGCCCCATGATGAGATTATATCAGAATAAATGTATTTAAATTGTAAAGTCTTTTGTCTGTAATGTATTTTTCGTTATGTGTCAGACTAGCTGGCGCTATTGGCGTCGGCCATTGGGTATCCTAATAAACCAAATATAAAATCAAATACCATAAAATATGAAGGACCTAAGCGGTGAAAATTAGAATTCTGTGTTTAGTGAAAATGTTGTATGTAATTATATGCATCTTCAGAAAAGACAAAACTCCAAGGGCTGTAAAGGCCCACTTAAAGTGGTGAAAGATATTAAAAAATCTAGAACATATCGAAACCATAAACCTAAAAGAGCCATGAAAACAAAGAGCAACCTGCAAGAACAAGTTGAGCACCCATCCCCTCTTAATAAAAACAGACATACACCATGTGTAGAATTAGAGCATAGCTTCAAAAGATCAATAAAGAGCTTCAAGAGGGCAGAAACTGAAACATGTTCTTAGTATGTAGTGTGGGTCTTTTTTCTAGAGTCTGTTCTCAGTTATTAGGGGGGTGTGGCCAATCAGACAGTGGTTATTATGGTCAGGATTGTCACATTCAAATGGAAACAGGTAATTATGTGACTGAACTATCAGACAACTACATGACTACATATTCAACGCCTCTGCCAAATAGTTTGCCGCTACACTTGAGTGTTTTATACAGATCATCTTTGAAATATAAAATAAACTATACTACCATATACAATACTAGAAAAGATGGAACTATTGGTGAAAAACATGAGCGACGTGAATTCGGTTATGAATTCAAGTGGTTTACCTTAAAATGTAAAAGCAGGCCTAAAAACATGTTAGCTGAAGTGACTACATGTGGCCAGTATTGAGTAGATGTGGAAAGACAAAGTAAATGTCAGGAAATCTAATTTTGTCAGCTTTTAAAGATTTTGGATCACAGGTAAAATGCAGCAATTACATTAACTTGTATTACTCATCAACATAAGGGAAGGAGGTAGAGGGAGAGGGAGTTTCTTCAACCAATCCCATTTATACCCATCTATCCACTCTCTCCACCCACGCCCACATCCCTCCATACAAGTGCCATCTGTCAACATTCATTAGAAACCATTGAAGCAAATTTAAACTTTGAATTAAACCGATTTAATCAAAGAGCAGTTGAACATGAGTAAGTTTAGGATGAGGGGGATAAAGTAGTTGATGTTGTCTTAGTTGGCAGCATGGGACTGATGCCAACAGCAAAACATTTCCCCTAATGTACCCTGGAGAGAGAGAGAACACGGGGCAGTTGAGGGATCATTCAAATTCTGTGACGGGGACACAGTATTTAAACATATAGGTAACAACTAAATAACCTTATGAGAACAACCATTCACAGGCAAACAATTTGAACCTATCTAGGGGTCATCTATAGGTGATGCCACACGACATGAGAGAGATGGAGAGACACACCTTGAGAGCATTATGCCCAACAGGAAGAGCAAAGAAGGGGCTTTCTTGATGTCAAAGCATTCTGATATCTTCTGTCCAGTTGTTCCACAAACAGGCCTGCAAGTGCCATCAACCAGTCTACATACCATCTGAGTGAATGAACTGTGAGGATGGAAGAGTGAGATAGTGAGAGTATTAGAGAGAGAGAGAGTGAGTGAGAGTGAGAGAGTGCGAGAGTGAGTGAGAGTCAGCAATTAAGTAGTATCAGACTGGCTCCGTATCATTGATCATCAGCCCCCCAGACAGGCAGTATGTATATATTCAGAGAAGTAGGCCAATTGCCGTATCACAAGTAGTGTTCACAGTTGAAGAGTATAGCCTTTCAGTAAGCATGAAAGGATGTTGGTGAAGTATATCCATACCAATAAAAGGCTCATTTTAACTTACACTATTGGCTGACAGAAAGTCTACACCCTCCTTGGATTTATTCCCAAAAAATGGTCTTACAAAGTGTGATTAGAATGGATTTAATTGTCATTTTAGTCAACAATGTACATAAAATACTCTGTCAAAGTCAGAGGTGTGGACTCGAGTCACATGTCTTGGACTTGAGCCTGACTCGAGTCACAAATTATATGACTTGAAACTTGACTTGATAGAAAATAAAATAACTTGAGACTTGACTTGGACTTGGAGCCTCAAGACTTGATACTCGACTATGACTTGAGAGAGATGAATTAAAATTTTCTGGACAGGTTTTGTAATGTTTTGTCACTCATTTTGTGGTACAGAGTCTCCGTTGATTACTCTCCACACAGCCAGAGACAGTACCCGCAGCATCGACTTAAAAACAAATGTGCAACAGATTTGTTAGTGAAACGCACACTCGGCCCTCTGATTGGACCAGCAAACTGTCAATTAACACAGGTCAGGTCAGCTAGCGCAGCGGTTCTCAAAGTGAGAACGTTTTGGGGGGTTGCGAGTGTGAAACTGAATGTGTAAAATACATATTTTTCATATATTTGTATATGCTACATATAGCCTACCATTTGCATTTTATACTGTGTATATACACTAAGTGTACAAAGCATAAGGAACACCTGCTCTGTCCATGACATAGACAGACCAGGTGAATCCAGGTGAAAGCTATGATCCCTTATTGATGTCACCTGTTAAATCCGCTTAAATCAGTGTAGATGAAGGGGAGGAGACAGGTTAACAAAGGATGTTTAATCCGTGAGACAATTGAGATGTGGATTGTGTATGTGTGCCATTCAGAGGGTGAATGGTCAAGACAAAAGTTTTAAGTGCCTTTGAATGGAGTATCGTAGTAGGTGCCAGGCGCACCGGTTTGCGTGTGTCAAGAACTGCAACGCTGCAGGGTTGTTCACGCGCAAGAAGTTTCCCGTGTGTATCAAGAATGGTCCGTCACCCAAACTACATCCAGCCAACTTGACACAACTGTGGGAAGCATTGGAGTCAACATGGGCCAGCATCAATGTGAAACTCTTTTGATGCCTTATATAATCCATGCCCCAACAAATTGAGTCTGTTCTGAGGGCAAAAGAAGGTGCAACTCAATATTAGGAAGGTATTCTTAATGTTTTGTATACTCAGTGTATACCTTTGCCTATTAAAATTACATTTGGTCTGGTTTCTAACATAGGCCTATGGTATTGCACTAAATTATTGTCTCAAAAACATCTCTGTTTTTCAGAACCAAAGAGTTGCACGTCTTGTTTGTTGACCACTGACCAGTCATCAGCATTGGTGTGCAAAGGGCGAGCGCCCATTCCCAGTGATTAGTGACCAGAAAGCACTTGCTCAATTTTCTACAGTTTTGTCCAACAAAACAGAGTAGTTCTACGTTTATATTAAACATATAAATACAGTTTAGAAATCTACTACAGAGGCATCTGTGCCAGAACAATAATTGGCGACCAGGTGCTTTCATTGATCATTTTCATATTTCAGATAGGCCTAGATAGGCTAGTTTGGGTGGCTATAGGCTACAGGCCACAGGAGGTTGGTGGCACCTTAATTAGGGAGGACGGGCTTGTGGTAATGGCTGGAGCGGAATGGATAGAATGGTATCAAATACATCAAACACTTGGTTTCCCATGCCATTCCATTTGCTCCGTTCCAGCCATTTTTTGAGCCGTCCTCCCCTCAGCAGCCTCCACTACTATAGGCTATATGTCTAAAGATTGCTGTAACTTCGCACTGCCTTCAATATTATAGGATGAAAATGTAACCTATTCTGGCAACAAACAACAACAAAAAATTTAGGAAAAGGGCTACCCAGTTGGCAATGAACATTCTGCGGGGCTCCAAAGTGATAGCGTGCAGTGAACACAGAACATGCTTTCCACCCTATACTGCAACCTCTGCTACAGGTAGGCCATATGAGTCTGCTTGCTCTGGACTCCAGAGAAGCAGTGGCGTGTATTTATGGATGCCAAGAGATGCCAGGCTTCCCCCCCCAAAAAATAATAAAATAATGTATCTTTCGTCTCTCTGTGTTTTCATAAGTTTCCTTCAATTCACAAGAGGCTGAATGTATCTCCCCGGAGAAAGCATCCGAGCGATAGAAACAGCGCCCCTGTAAACCATCTATCAGATGCTGTCTGGTCAAAAAGAGTATGACATTGTAGTCACCCGTGGCATTGAATGCAAGGGAATTCAATGAGCATTTGGCCTCCCTTGATAAAAAAGTATAAAATAATAGCCAATCAGCGTTGAGCTAAACTGAGTGAGATCAATTGTGAATGGTCCTGGTGCATCAAAAAGTGTCAAGGGAACCCAGTTTGGATTTAGCTTCATTCTATTGACAGAAACAACTTGAATTGTTGCATCTCGTTGTGTTGTTGTCCTCTGGTGGCTAGCTAGCTAACTAAAATTGCCCCTTTCCTAATTAGCCATGGATGGAGATAAGGATTTGGACTTGTGGTTTTACTTCATTCTAATGTTAATAATGTTGAACCATTGCTTTTTGGGGGTCACAGGTCAAAAGGTTTGAGAAACACGAAGCTAGCAAACAGATTTTCTGATTTGCTGTACAGTTATAGGATCGTTTGTAGTGCAAATGTCAAATTGTAGGGAGAGATTGCCATAAATAACTATCTAGTAAAAATGTTTTGTGCTAATATTAACTGGTTACTTTGCAAGCTCACCAGCAATGAGGTATCAATAAAAAAATAGTAGCATAGGTCTAGCTACTGTTCATTTGGTATGTAAAAATAGCTTGAAATTGATCATTTACTGATAAACTTGCATTTGCAGGTGTAAAATGCAGTTTATTTCTTTATCTTGCGCTTTGAAAATGGCCTCATGGTGACATCGCTAAGCACTTTCCTTCCTGTCCTGCAGCTCAGTTCAGAAGGACGATTGCATCTTTGATGTGTCTGGGTGGTTTAATATCACAGCAGAATTATTAACATGACCCTTTTTTTTCAATTTTCGCCTAAAATGACATACACAAATCTAAATGCCTGTAGCTCAGGACCTGAAGCAAGGATATGCATATTCTTGATACCATTTGAAAGGAAACACTTTGACGTTTGTGGAAATGTGAAAATAATATAGGAGAATGTGACATATTCCAGCTGGTCAAAGACAATACAAACAAAAAAACAACAAACAAAATAAATTTCATCATCTTGAAATGCAAGAGAAAGGCCATAATATAATAATATAATATCAGTTTAGGCATAATTTAGATGTTGGCCACTAGATGGCAGCAGTGTGTGTGCAAAATTTCAGAGTGATCCAGTGAAGCACTGCAATACGGCACAGTGTTTTGTATCAAGTCTGCCCAAATGTGCCAAATTAGTCAATTGATACATTTTTTAAGTACATAACTATTGAGAACATACAAAAAATGATATGGCAATAAAAAATGTACGTTTACACATTCCCAGGAATGTGATACATGATGGATCATTAGCTTATACACTAACTTTCACACATCTAGATGGCCGGGCGCTGTGGGTGTGGAGGCAGAGACAGCAGGGGTTTAAACTGTGGAACCCAGTTCCCACATTTGAATATAAAAATTGATTTTATCAAACAAAACTATGCTACATTTTATCTCTGGGATCCTCAGGATGACAAATCAGAGCAAGATTACTGAATTTTTAAATTTATTTTTTATTTCACCTTTATTTAACCAGGTAGGCAAGTTGAGAACAAGTTCTCATTTACAATTACGACCTAGCCAAGATAAAGCAAAGCAGTTCGACACATACAACGACACAGAGTTACACATGGAGTAAAACAAACATACAGTCAATAATACAGTATAAACAAGTCTAAATACGATGTGAGCAAATGAGGTGAGATAAGGGAGGTAAAGGCAAAAAAAGGCCATGGTGGCAAAGTAAATACAATATAGCAAGTAAAACACTGGAATGGTAGATTTGCAATGGAAGAATGTGCAAAGTAGAAATAAAAATAATGGGGTGCAAAGGAGCTAAATAAATAAATTAATTAAATACAGTAGGGAAAGGGGTGGTTGTTTGGGCTAAATTATAGGTGGGCTATGTACAGGTGCAGTAATCTGTGAGCTGCTCTGACAGTTGGTGCTTAAAGCTAGTGAGGGAGATAAGTGTTTCCAGTTTCAGAGATTTTTGTAGTTCGTTCCAGTCATTGGCAGCAGAGAACTGGAAGGAGAGGCGGCCAAAGAAAGAATTGGTTTTGGGGGTGACTAGAGAGATATACCTGCTGGAGCGTGTGCTACAGGTGGGAGATGCTATGGTGACCAGCGAGCTGAGATAAGGGGGACTTTACCTAGCAGGGTCTTGTAGATGACATGGAGCCAGTGGGTTTGGCGACGAGTATGAAGCGAGGGCCAGCCAACGAGAGCGTACAGGTCGCAATGGTGGGTAGTATATGGGGCTTTGGTGACAAAACGGATTGCACTGTGATAGACTGCATCCAATTTGTTGAGTAGGGTATTGGAGGCTATTTTGTAAATGACATCGCCAAAGTCGAGGATTGGTAGGATGGTCAGTTTTACAAGGGTATGTTTGGCAGCATGAGTGAAGTGAATGTATCAAACCAGTTGCCATGTTAAAAGTTGTTTGTTGTTGTGCACTCTCCTTAAACAATAGCATGGTATTTTTTCAATGTAATAGCTACTGTAAATTGGACAGTGAATTTAGATTAACAAGAATTTAAGCTTTCTGACAATATATGACATGTCTATATCCTGGAAAGTTTGCTGTTACTTACATGATCATTCTAGTCACATTAGCGCACGTTAGCGAACGCTAGCACAACTGTCCTGGTATAGGGACACCGGTCCCATAGAGGTTCACTACATGCTGTTCATGATGATCCTCTCAGATGCCATACCCTTCTCCTGAGGAAACATTCAGAACTCACAGACACACAGACACAAACACATTAGCACCGACTGTAGCTTGGACAGACGGACGGATGCACAAGCAAGCGCATGTGCTCACATACCTGTTTACCATGATAGCTAGCTAGCTTTAGCCTTTAGCTCAATGCTTGGTGTCTCTTAATATAAGCACCCTGTCTTGTCTGTCAGTAAAGCGACCAACCATTTGTATTTGTATTTATTAAGGATCCCCATTAGCTGCTGCCAAGGCATCAGCTACTCTTCCTGGTGTCCGTCAACATTAAGGATGTTATACAATTTAAAAAACATTCAAATACATTCATAACATATTTCACAACACACTAACTGTGTGCCCTCAGGCCCCTACTCCATTACCACATATATACAACACAAAATACATTTGTACATGTGTGTATGTTATCGTCTGTGTGTATGCATGTGTCTGTGCCTATGTTTGTGTTGCTTCACAGTCCCTACTGTTCCATAAGGTGTATTTTTATCTGTTTTTTAAATCCTTGAAGGAAGGATTCTAGCTAGTTAGCTGACTTACTAACCTTACTTGTTGGTGGCCCTCATTACTAACCTGTCGATGGCTAGCTATCTGGAGTGATGGTCAGGTAAAGTTAGCTAGAGTCACAGCTTTTCATTTGACAACAGCTAGCACACGTATCCTATTGCAGCCCCTCCTATCCATGCCCACACAGTCTCTGTTAGTTATCTGGTGGATGAAATTGGAAAAATTCAATTAAATCAGTGGAAATTCTTCTACTTCTTTGTTGTTTAAGTTTGGATATCAACGAACGATACACGGTTCTGATATGAGTACACCCCTCACATTTTGGTAAATATTTGAGTATATCTTTTCATGTGACAACACTGAAGAAATGACACTTTGTTACAATGTAAAGTAGTGAGTGTACAGCTTGAATAACAGTGTAAATTTGCTGTCCCCTCAAAATAACTCAACACACAGCCATTAATGTCTAAACCAGTGGTAATAAAAGTGAGTACACCCCTAAGTGAAAATGTCCAAATTGGGCCCAATTAGCCATTTTCCCTCCCCGTTGTCATGTGACTCGTTAGTGTTACAAGGTCTCAGGTGTGAATGGGGAACAGGTGTGTTAAATTTGGTGTCATCGCTCTCACACTCGCTCATACTAACTGGTCACTGGAAGTTCAACATGGCACCTCATGGCAAAGAACTCTCTGAGGATCTGAAAAAAATAATTGTTGCTCTACATAAAGATGGCCTGGGCTATAAGAAGATTGCCAAGACCCTGAAACTGAGCTGCAGCACGGTGGCCAAGACCATACAGTGTTTTAACTGGACAGGTTCCACTCAGAACAGGCCTTGCCACAGTCGACCAAAGAAGTTGAGTGCACGTGCTCAGCGTCATATCCAGAGGTTGTCTTTGGGAAATAGGCGTATGAGTGCTGCCAGCATTGCTGCAGAGGTTGAAGGGGTGGGGGGTCAGCCTGTCAGTGCTCAGACCATACGCGGTACACTGCATCAAATTGGCCTGCATGGCTGTCGTCCCAGAAGGAAGCCTCTTCTAAAGATGATGCACAAGAAAGCCCGCAAACAGTTTGCTGAAGACAAGCAGACTAAGGACATGGATTACTGGAACCATGTCCTGTGGTCTTATGAGACCAAGATAAACGTATTTGGTTCAGATGGTGTCAAGCGTGTGTGGCGGCAACCAGGTGAGGAGTACAAAGACAAGTGTATCTTGCCTACAGTCAAGCATGGTGGTGGGAGTGTCATGGTCTGGGGCTGCATGAGTGCTGCCGGCACTGGGGAGCTACAGTTCATTGAGGGAACCATGAATTCCAACATGTACTGTGACATACTGAAGCAGAGCATGATCCCCTCCCTTTGGAGACTGGGCCGCAGGGCAGTATTCCAACATGATAACGACCCCCACACCTCCAAGACGACCACTGCCTTGCTAAAGAAGCTGAGGATAAAGGTGATGGACTGGCCAAGCATGTCTCCAGACCTAAACCCTATTGAGCATCTGTGGGGCATCCTCAAACGGAAGGTGGAGAAGTGCAAGGTCTCTAACATCCACCAGCTCCGTGATGTCATCATGGAGGAGTGGAAGAGGACTCCAGTGGCAACCTGTGAAGATCTGGTGAACTCCATGCCCAAGAGGGTTAAGGCAGTGCTGGAAAATGATGGTGGCCACACACACTATTGACACTTTGGGCCCAATTTGGACATTATCACTTAGGGGTGTACTCACTTTTGTTGCCAGCGGTTTAGACATGAATGGCTGTGTGTTGAGTTATTTTGAGGGGACAGCAAATTTACACTGTTATACAAGCTGTACACTCACTACTTTACATTGTAGCAAAGTGTCATTTCTTCAGTGTTGTCACATGAAAAGATATAGTCAACTATTTCCAAAGATGTGAGGGGTGTACTCACGTTTGTGATATACTGTATGTAGAAGGTCTCAGTGATGGTTGTAACATTTTTTTTTCTATTTGTATAATTGATACATTTTTCTTAAACTTGTGGGCTTGGTTATGTACTTTGCACTTTGAATGTATAATCCAGCTACCGCATATGGATGTACAATTTGAAAAGTGTCATAAAAATAATTTAAAAACATTTCTTTATCCCGCTCAACTTGGATGGTAGATGTAACCCTGAGCTGGATGTAACTCTGAGCTGGATGTAACACTGAGCTGAGCTTGATACTGGATGTAGATCTGAGCTGGATACTGAATGCTCTCTCTCAAGACATCCATGTCACTATGGCGTCCATCCGGCTCAACATCAGGCATCCTGCTCAACATCAGGCATCCTGCTCAACATCAACTCGAGGGATGCTCTGGCGGTGGACGTCCAGGTGCTCTTTAGTGTCAGTCCACATCTTCCTCAGTGTTACAAACCCCTACTGCTTCCGCATCTGTGGTGGAAGGTGTCAGAGCTACAGCAGTGTTTGTCAGACGAGCAGACATCCCAAAAATTGTCCAACTGTCACAGTACTCGTCTGAAGGTAACCCGGTACCTGGCCAAAGTGACAATGGAATTTCCACGTCATTCCACAGTAAAAATAATAATAACACAATTCCTGAGCTTTCTTATATCGCTCAGATTTAGGACAGACACTTCAAAACATACTTCCTTTTGGTTGATTTTTTTGGCTATCTGTTTTTTTCTTGTATGAATCTGTTATTCAAGGCGTTTTTATGGGCTAATAGCAGTAAGGCCAAATTCAATGTTTCATCAAATACATTTAAATCTTTTTTGGGGATACCTACAGGGGTCCTAAAATTCCATATGTTAGCTTAGTCGAAACCTAGCCCCCGGCTATTAGAATAGGGGGTTATTAAACAGTCATTTCGCATGCAGGCTTTTTGTGGTTGGGAAAATAAGACTCGGGCTATAGAGAATTTCTTGCCACACCAATTTCTATCCAGCAGAGTTTTAAAAAAATAAATAAAGAAGGAAAATGGGCTGTCACCTTAGGAGGTCTCAGTCTGCAGAGAGAGTTAGAGAGAGAGAGACCATGTGGCTGTGTTGATAACGACCCTTACTTCACATATCAGGCCAGTGCAGACGTTAATTGTTTTATTGGAGTTAATTAGAAAATAATTACAATACTGACCCTTTGAGATAATGATTTTGCCTTTACAATGCACAAAAAATAATAAAGCATGATTTCTATTGAAGAGTTGAGGCACGATGATGGATGTGTGTGAGGTATGCCTGTGTGTGTGTGTGTGTGTGTGTGTGTGTGTGTGTGTGTGTGTGTGTGTGTGTGTGTGTGTGTGTGTGTGTGTGTGTGTGTGTGAGAGAGAAACTCCAGATAAGTCTGTCACGTCTAAGGGCTCTTTAGCTGGCTAATGAAAGGTACAATTGCTGCACTTGCAGGAGAGTTAACTGCTGGTGAATTGCACTTCTTAGCCACTTGCATAATTTGATTATGTAAAACTTGAACTTTGTAGGTTCAGTGTACACTGTGATTAGCAAGTATTCACACCCCTTTATTCTTTCAAAATGTTGTGTTACAAAGTGGGATTTTTTTTTTTTTTTTCAATTTAAAGTTTTATTAAGTTTTCAATCAACCAACAAAACACATTCCACATTCACAGATGTGACAGGCTTTAAAAAAAGAAAAGGTCAAAAAATAATAATACATTTGAAAAAATAAAAATACAGTTAAAATGAATGATAAAGTCAAATAAAAGCATTTATTTTTCTTAATCTATTTATTTTCCTTGGTGCATATATATATATATATATATATATATATATATATACATACATACATAAGTACATACATACACACATACATACACACGTACTCAAAAGCTAAATTAAAATAAAAACCCACAAAAAAACATAACACTTGCAGCAGCACTATCGAGGTTCTTATCAGCTATTTCAAGCATTCGCTGAGACGACGGGCCAATAATTTGTTTGTAGGTTTTACAGTACCTTACACAACATGTATCTGCGCATTTTCCTAGTCACCCCGTTCACTCTGTCCAGTTTGAAATATAGTTGAATAGTGGAGACCAGAGTCTATCAAACTTGGGCTGTCTCTTGTGGAGGTCATAAGTGAGCTTTTCAAGAGGAAGAAAGTCAACAATCTGGTCAATCCACATTTTAAATGTAGGAGGGGTATTAGAGGCCCACAATAGAAGAATACATTTCTTAGCAAAGTATGTAATAATCATAAGCAAATTTTCTCTGTCAGGATCAAGAACAAAGTCCTGCTGGGCATTAAGAAGATAGATACACGGGGTCATATCAAACTGTACCTCTAGTATTTTCTGTGCAGCAGTATGTACAGATTGCCAGAATCTGGCAATCTCTCTACAGCTCCAAAATACATGCATATAGGTTCCACTTTCAGAGGTACATCTTTTACAGTTAGGAGACATATCTGTTTTCATTCTATGGAGTCTCAAAGGAGTATAATAAAATTTGTACAAACATTTGTAATTAGATTCTTTCATTTTTACACTGGTAGAGGAGCAGTATACCCTGTCGCAAACCTCCGCCCATAACTCATCACTGATAGTCAGACCAAGGTCCTTTTCCCAGATTATTTTCAAAGGAGTAAAGGAGGAGCTTCCTTTCTCAGAAAGGAGTCTATAGATGTAAGATATTTTGCCTTTAATGGATTGTGCTGTGACAAGAAGGGTTTCAACTTCATTCAACTGAGTTCTAAACCTCCTCTTGGAGGTAAATGAGGAAATTACATGTCTAATTTTAAGATATTTAAAAAAAAATGGGATCTTGGCACATCGAATTCACTGCAGAGCTCTTGAAAGGATTTCAGTGTAGTGGTTTTCTGATGAAATAGGTCTGAAAAGGTCCTGGTTCCTAGAGTATGCCAAAGATTAAAGTTGGCATCCCTCAGGGCTTTTGGCAAGTCTGGGTTGCCTACTATAGGTGAGTGAGAACATATTTGAGAGGAAATGCCCAGGTATTTCTTACAGTCCCTCCACGCTAGTAGGGTGCTGTAAATCACAAAGGTTTTGGCTATGTTGCCCACTTCACTAAAGTTATTAATTAATATAATTGAGCTTAAGGGCAATGAACCACAGGATTGGGATTCTATCTGAATCCACGTTGACTCGTCTGTTTGTGATCCATGTTAGCATGTTGCGGATTTGGGCAGACCAGTAGTACAATTGAAGGGAGGGAAGGGCAAGACCACCCTTAGATTCAGGTTTCGATAGAGTGGAAAACTTGATCCTAGGTTTTTTATTGCCCCATATAAATTTGGTGATGCTTTGGTTAGTTGTTTTGAAGAAGGAAACTGGGAGATAGCATGGGAGCATCTGAAATAAGTAGTTCAGTCTAGGGAGGACGTTCATACGGATTACATTAATTCTTCCTACTAAGCTAATTGGGAGGGAGATCCAGGTTTGGAAATCGCTCTTGATTCGATCCAGGAGTGGAAGATCATTTTCCTTAAAAAGGCTATTCAGATCTGGTGTTATGAAGATCCCGAGGTATTGAAACCCCTGTGTTTTCCATTGGAAAGGACAAAGTGTCTTCATAGAGCTGGTGAGTGTAATATTGACAGGGCAGACAGTGGATTTGTTAAAATTTATCTTATAACCTGAAAACTTGCCATACTGAGCAATTGTGTCTAAAATGAGAGGGAGGGATTTCTCAGGGTTGGATATGTAGAGCAAGACATCATCCGCGTAAAGCGAAATCTTGTGCTGCAGGCTGCCTGCAGAAACACCCATAATACTTGGATTGCTCCTTATCAGCTCTGCCAGAGGCTCCGCCCCCAACAAGTAGAGCAGCGGGGACAGCGAGCACCCTTGTCTTGTGCCCCGTTCCAGAGGGAATCTGTCAGAGTTCAGTCCATTAGTAGTCACCATGGCATTTGGATGAGAGTATAGTGATTTGATCCATTTAATAAAATTTGGGCCCATATTGAACTTTTCTAAGACTGAAAACAGAAAGCTCCACTCCATCCTGTCAAATGCCTTCTCAGCATCCAGTGAAGCCAGCAGGACAGGGGTCTTCTGTGCGTTTACTTGATCAATAATATCAAAAAGACGGCGAATGTTATCAGAAGAGTATCTGTCTCTAATAAATCCAGTTTGGTCCGCTTTTATTATTTTGGGAAGAAGAGTGTTTAGTCTTTTGGCGAGCAATTTGGTAATTATTTTATAGTCGAAATCCAACAAGCTTATGGGCCAGAAGGACGAGCAGGATAGGGGGTCCTTGTCCTTTTTTAGCAACACTGTAATGCGAGCTGTGTGCATTGAGTCTGGGAGAACTCAGTTTTTGCAAAAATCCTCCAGCATTGGCATGAAGATAGGGCTGAGCTGGGGCCAAAAAGCTTTGTAGAACTCTCTGGGGAATCCATCTGGGCCTGGGGACTTATTAGGTGGCATGGAGGTAATTGCCTCCAGGATCTCCTCAGGAGTGAAGGGGGAGTTGAGATCTTCTTGGTCGGTCTCTGATAGTTTAGGTAGTGAGATTCCCTCTAGGAAAGAGTGGAGTTCTGCCTCCGTGTGTTTTCTCTCAGAGGTATATAGTTTGCAGTAAAAATCATGAAAAGTTAAATTGATCTTTTTTGGGTCATGTGACCTCGTCCTCTGTGACCTCTGTTCGGATAGCCATGATTGTACGCTCTGACTGCTCCTTTTTTAATTGGTAAGCAAGCAATCTACTGGGCCTATTGCTATACTCATGGTATTTCTGTTTAGTAAAGAAAACTTTTTTTTATCTCCCGAGTGTAGTCCAAATTCAGTTTGGCTTTGGCTGCTTTAAGATGACTCCAGGAGGTGCTGTCTAGAGATTGTTTATGTATTTTTTCATAGCATTCCAGCTCCCTCTCAAGATCTAGCCTGTGTGCTTCCATTGCTTTTTTCTTAGAGGAAGCATATGCAATTAGATGACCTCTTAGTGTGGCTTTAGCAGCGTCCCACATTGTGGCCGGAGAAACAGGATAATCTTTATTGTCTTGTGTGTAGTTGTCTATCCATGTAGTTTCCAATGTATGGAACATGTCATTTGATAGCATGGAGGTGTTGAATTTCCAGCTCTTTGACCTCTGGATATTTTTGCAGAGGTCAAAGCGGAGGTGGACAAAGGCGTGATCTGAAAGTGCTATGGGTCCGATTGTACAAGTGGCTGAATTTATGAAACTCTTTGGGATAAAAATGTAATCTATACGGGAGTAGGTGTTATGGACATTAGAGTAGTATGTATAGTCCATAGATGAGCTATTAGTCTCTCTCCAGATATCTATCAGTCCCATCTCTTTAGTAAGAGAGTTCAACATCTTTGCAGATCTAGGATTTGTGGTGGGGACTTGAGATGATTTGTCTAGGGTTGGGTTAAGGGTACAATTAAAATCTCCGGCCACCACACCAAAGGAGACACAATGCTCATTGAACAGGGTTATAATTTTTGACATGAAGGCAGGAGTATCTGTGTTAGGGGCGTATATGTTTAATATACTAATTGGTTGACCCAGTTATCAAAATAAATCTCCCCTCCGGATCAGATATGTTTTTGTCAATTATGAATGGAACATTTTTATGGATAAGTATGGCTGTGCCTCTACTGTTTGATTTGAAAGATGAGAAATACACCTGTCCCACCCAGGCTCTGCGGGGTTTGGCATGTTCAGCATCACAGAGGTGTGTCTCTTGTAATAGCGCGATGTCTGCTTTTTCCTTCTTTAGAGCACATAGTATCTTTTTTTGTTTTATTGCATGCCCTAGACCATGGCAGTTCCATGTCAATAGATTTAAGGTACTAGTCATCGTCATCGAGCAGTAATCGAACTTTAGTGCAAGTCATCGCTGGGTAAAAGTGGATAGTAATTACAGCTGCGTTCACATAAAAGGAAAATAAATGGTGTACATAAAATAATAATCTCTGAACACCCCAGCCGAGTTCCCAAACAACTCGACACATCCCGTTGGATCTATTACCCCTCTGGATATGGGCTATATGTCGTCTTACCTCCTTTAGTAATGGCATTAATCGCATTTAGTCATTGGTCTGTTTCTCATTGGCCAGGATTGTCTTTCAAAAAACGTTTTGCCTCTTCGGGAGTTTTGAAGTGTCGCAAGGCTCCTTGGTGAAGAATCCTGAGCTCGTTTGGGTGTTTGAATCCCCTGAAGATGCCTCGGTCAATGGAGTATTTCTTGACTTCGTCAAATTCTCGGCGCTTTCGGCGTATTCCAGCTGACAGGTCCTGGTGTAAAGCGAGTTTGGCGTTTCCCACTGTGATGGTGTTGTTTTTCGCCGCCTGTAGGACTCGTTCCTTGTCGGTGAACCTCAGGAAACGTATGGTGATTGGGCGCGGTGGTTGTCTGGCTGCTGGTGCGGGCCTCAGTGCTCGGTGAGCTCTCTCGAGTTCTATGGGCCTGTCGGTGGACATGTGGAGCCACTCGGGAAGTTTGTCTTGCAGGTAGCGGATCAGTGGCATGTTTCCCTCTTCTTTTTCGCCCAGATTGAATAGAACACAATTATTCCTTCGCCCCCTGTTTTCCAGGTCCTCTGTTTTCTCTTCCAGATGCTCGATTTTCTTTTTAGCATATGCTATTGTTTCCATGGCATCTGTCAATAAGTTTTCCATGGATAGGATTCGCCCCTCTGCCTCAACCATAAACGCGGGGCGCCTGGACATCTTGTTGTTGATGTCAGGCAAAGCGTTTTCCAGGATTGTCACCTTGCCCCCTATCGCACTGAGCTGAGAGTTAATGGCATCTCATTTAGTGTTTAGTTCTGTACGTTGGGATCTCAACTCAGAAAGGATGTCTTCGACAGAGTGCGAGGTTGTGCCTCGTGGGGGAGCGGGTTCTCTTGCTCCTGGCTAATTGCGCTAGTTTTTTCTGAAGCTAGCTTGTTCTTGGATGCTTTTCCCGTCGCTAATACTCGAGTCCGGGTAAAAATGTCACCTGTAGTGTCGCCTTTTGTAGCCGCCATGACTTTTTCTTACTAAAGCTAAATGAGTTTAAACTTGAAGTGGAGGTAAGATTAGGAATTGGAAACTACTTGTGCGGAGCTCTTAGTTCATGCGGCCATCTCGTTCAAGGGTCACGTGATCCCCCCCCATTATTCTTTTTAAAAGTTGGCTGTTGATCATTAATAGACAGCCATTTTCATGTCTTGCTATAGATTTTCAAGCCGAATATAGTCAAAACTGTAACTAGGCTACCCAGAAACATTCAATGTCGTCTTGGTAAGCAACTACATTGTATTTTGGCCTTGTGTTTTAAGTCATTGTCCTGCTGAAAGGTTAATTTGTATCCCAGTGTCTGTTGGAAAGCAGACTGAACTAGGTTTTCCTCTAGGATTTTGCCTGTGCTTAGCTCTAGTCCTTTTCTTTTTATCCCCCCAAAATTCCCTAGTCCTTGCAGATGACAAGCATACCCATAACATGATGCAATCTCCACCATGTTTGAACATATGAAGAGTGGTACTCAGTGATGTGTCGTGTTGGATTTGCCGCGAACATAATTATTTGTATTCAGAACAAAAATGTGATTTCTTGACACATTTTTGGCAATTTTACTTTAGTGCCTTATTGCAAATAGGATGCATGTTTGAGATTTTTTTTTATTGTGTACATTGTGTTTTATTCTTTTTACCCTGTCATTTAAGTTGGAGTAACAATGTTGTTGATCCATCCTCAGTTTTCTACTATCACAGCCATTTAAATCACAATTGGCCTCATGGTGAAATCCTGAGCGGTTTCCTTTCTCTCCGTCAACTGAGATAGGAAGGACGCCTTTATCTTTATAGTGACGGGGTGTATTGATGCACCATCCAAAGTGTAATTAATAACTTCCCCATGTTCAAAGGGATATTCAATGTCAGCTTTTTTTTATACCATCTACCAATAGGTGCCCTTCTTTCTGAGGCATTGGAAAATGTCCCTGGTCTTTGTTGTTGAATCTGTGTTGGAAATTCACTGCTCAACTGAGGGACATTACATATAATTGTATGTGTGGGGTACAGAGATGAGGCAGTCATTCAAAAATCATGTTAAACACCATTATTGCACACATAGTAAGTCTATGCAATTCATAATCTGACTTGTTAAGCACATTTTTACTCTGGAAGTTATTTAGGGGTTGAATACGTATTGACTCAAGACATTTCAGCTTTAATTTTTGTATTAATTTGTACAAATTTCTAAAAACATAATTCCACTTTGACATAATGGGGTATTGTACGTAGATAAGTGACACACAATCTAAATGTAATCCATTTTAAAAGCAGGCTGTGATGAGGAAAAGGGATGCGAATAGTTTCTGAAGCCACTGTATAAAAAATCTGTGAATGCTGCTGTTCTTATAAAGGAAAGCGATCTTTCAAATACTTTTTCTGAAAAACTATACCATATTCATCCCCTTTTTAAAGACCCTTTTTTTTTTACCCCTTTTCTCCCCAATTTCGTGGTATCCAATTGTTAGTAATTACTATCTTGTCTCATCGCTACAACTCCCGTACGGGCTCGGGAGAGACGAAGGTCGAAAGTAATGCGTCCTCCGAAACACAACCCAACCAAGCTACACTGCTTCTTAACACAGCGCGCACCAACCCGGAAGCCAGCCACACCAATGTGTCGGAGGAAACACCGTGCACCTGGCAACCTGGCAACCTGGTTAGCGTGCACTGCGCCCGGCCCGCCACAGGAGTCGCTAGTGGGCAATGAGACAAGGCTATCCCTACCGGCCAAACCCTCCCTAACCCGGACGACGCTAGGCCAATTGTGCGTCACCCCACCGACCTCCCGTGGTCACCATTGTTTTTCTAAAAGATGTGAAATAATAAGAGAATGCAGCATTGTTTTGAACTGTCTCAATATAATAATAACGTCTCTCCCACCAGGGGCTCTGTAGCTGAGCTCTGGAGAGGGAGGAGAGCTGAGTCATTCACATAGAAATCTGAACTACTGGCCAGTCACAGCATTGAAATGTAAAACATAAGGGCTATGAATGGACAAGTTACAAGTATCAATTTTCTTTCAATGTTTCCTCTGGAGAGTCCCGCGGTTGCAGGTGCAGTTGCCGTACCAGGTGGTGATACAGCCCAACAAAATGCTCTCAACGTAGAATTTTGTGAGTGTCTTAGGGGCCACGTCAAATTTCTTCAGCTGTTGGGCCTTCGGTGTCGGTTTGGAGGGACTATTTCAGGTCCTCAGTGATGTGCATACTGAGGAACTTGAAGCTTTTGACCCTCTCCACTGTGGCCCCGTCGATGTGGATTGGGGCATGCTTACTCTGCTGCACACCCTCAGCAGTGTAAAAAATATTTTGGAAGAAATAAATTGCATCTATTAATGTCTACATTTGTATTTGCCACATGTATTCTATTACAGACATTATACAGACTTTTAAATGACATTATGTGAGTTAAACATGAAAAAAAACATATAAAAACATTTTCCTTAAACGATCAGTTTTGGAGATTACTAATGTTACTGTTCACACTACAACAACAACATGTAATTTTGTCATTGAAACATTTAATTGAAATACTGTAGAATTGCATTCATTTCTATGGAGAACTGCTTCTTCTGAGGAGTGCCAATATGGCCGACCAGTGGCTTCAAAGCCTCTCAATAGCCAATACATAGCATCAGTAATCCAGGGTTAATATACACCATTTGTTCAGACTCAGGGCCCTGAGCTTAGTGATGAGCTTGGAGGGCACCATGGTGTTGAAGGCTGAGCTGTAGTCGATGAACAGCATTCTCAGATAGGTATTCATCTTGCATATAGGAATAGAGAAAGCTTTTATTCTCATATCCAGCCCTTTATCCCAAAGGGATGACAAGAAGGCTAAGCATGTCTGTGTGACATTTCCTTTCACATACTCTGGCATGTAATTATTAGTTAAATGATGCTGCTGCTGTATGCTTGTCCATGGAGGTTTAATCCCATTAGATGAGAAACAACAGATAAACTGCCAAAACAAGACCGCACGCCTGCCCACACGCATGCACACGCACACACACACACACACACACACACCCTGAAGCGCAATGTGCAGAGATGAAAAATGGCAGCTCTGCAATTGCTGATAAACACCAGTGGGCATGAGTGGGAACATGATTATAGACACTGGTGGGCAAAAACACACACACACACACACACACACACACACACACACACACACACACACACACACACACACACACACACACACACACACACACACACACAAACACATGCACACACAAACAGACATGTTTTTAAACATCAGTGAGCATGGGTGGGTGTGTACATGATTAAGGATATTAGACATGAGACTAAACACCAGTCAGCTTCTGTATGTGAGGAGGATCTGTGTGATGAATACACAGTTTGTTGGTTGATCTCACAGACGCTTGTCTCCCTGAGGAATTTAATTTGTTTATTTTCTTTTCTGTTGAGAGAATGAAGAAGGAAGAAAACAACATAGTTAATGTAACCACTACAGGCTCTAAAATGATGAAAGTACAGTGTGATGCATTGTGTGCCTAACTTCCAAGACAGTTACTTTTGGTTGTTGAGGGAGTGAAATGAGTGCAGTGAAGGCAGAAGTACAGTACTATGACAGAGTGAGTTTACTTTTGAGTTCACCAGCACTGCTTTCCCTACTTCCAAACCAGAAGAAGCTCTGTCTTGGAACGTACATAACTTCAGCTCATTTGGGAGTTTAACTTCTTTTCAGAATGTTTTGTAGTCTGCTGTTACATTTACACATCCGACTGACCGGGATCATTCTGGGATCACCGTGACAGACAGAGGAAGAGACATAATAATGGATGTGACCTTTTCAAAAATAAAGAGCTGAATTGTGTTGGGTGACATTGAGGTTTCTGGGTACTTTGCAGTTGCAAAGTACCCAGAACTGCTTTGCAGTTCACAGTTCTCAATTTTTGTGATGTACAGTGAAGAGATTTGCTTAGTCAGCTGCAGGTGCCACCATGTAATGAGTGCCACCTTAGCATGTTGTTTGATTATACTACTTATACAGTATATCAAACAACATACATCACATATATTATTGGCCTTTGCATCTCTATGCCATGACAAAATATAAAAGGGGAATTTAACCTGTTATGATGTACAGTATTCTTCACAGGTTAGCGTTTTTCGTCATGAATCTTGTTCTGGAGGTAGCTCTGCAGAGCGGTCACTAGCTGGTACAGCCACAAAGTCACAACACCGGATTTGACACCTAACCCTAACCTTAACCACACTGCTAACTCTAATGCCTAACCCTAACCATAAATGAATGAGAAGATTCATGAAAATAAATGTCAACCTGCGTATTCTTCAGAGGGGAAATATCTGAATCCATGAAATCATCCCTGTTTGCCCCCCATCTTTCTTTGTCAAAACAAGCATGCACACACTCACTCACACACACACAGCCCCTCATTTCTCATTCACACACAGTCAACACAGTTGGAGGAGCGTGAGGCAAAATAGATATGGAAGAACATTTTCTAAATATTAAACAGGAAAGGACGGGAAGAGAGCGTGAGCAGTGGAGCTTCAAACCTGAACATGTCGGGGGTAGTAGACCAACACACGTTTAACAATTCAATTCTTTGCCTCCACAGACACACACACAGGCACACAACACACGACAGACACACACAAACACACAAACTTTCCAACTAAAGATTACGTCATCGGGATTGGAACACATAATTGTAACAATGTTGAAAGTCACAGTCAATTAAAGGTCCTCTATGCTGTTTAAGTGCTCTGGAAGACTGGAGTGATGGTGACCGGATACCTATCTCTAAGGAGGGTCTGTAAACCAAACCACCCAACCACAAATCTTCACGCCTCCCTCTCTCTGTGTGTGTGTGTGTATGTGTGTGTGTGCATGTGTGCGTGTGTGCGTGCGTGCATGCATATATGTGTATATGTGTGTTTGTGTGTGAGTGTGTGTGTGTGACCGCAATATCCACCACGACATAACCCTCCTGGGTGTAGCAGGGGAGAGTAATTTATACAAAGGCCTTTATGTCAGCCTAATAAATTAATTAAAGTTTTTACGATAAGCACATTTTAATGAGTCACAAAAATGATAATGGTCGATAGTGGCACACAGTCTCTCACTCTAGTATTTAAATGCCAGTCTTGTTTATGCCTGCTCATCACTGTGACTCACTCATCCACACACACCAAACAATTGCACCGTGTGCCCTTCATGGATAAGGCTACACCTAGCTTCTCTAGTGTCAGCAGGAAGTACCATATGGTTACATCTTTAAAGGCCCATTGCAGTCAATAATTGGATTTTTACTGTGTTTTATATATATACAGTACCAGCATGTGTTATTTCATAGTTTTGATGTCTTCATGATTATTCTACAATGTAGAACATAGTAAAAATAAAGACAAACCCTTGAATGAGTAATTGTGTCCAAACTTTTGACTGGTACTGTATTTATACAGTTGAAGTCGGAAGTCTACAAACACTTAGGTTGGAGTCATTAAAACTCGTTTTTCAACAACTCCACAAATGTCTTGTTTACAAACTATAGTTTTGGCAAGTCAGTTAGGACATCTACTGTGTGCATGACAGAAGTAATTTTTTTCCAACAATTGTTCACAGACAAATTATTTCACTTATTATTCATTGGAATTGAGTCAGAAGTTTAAATACTCTAAGTTGACTGTGCCTTTAAACAGCCTGGAAAATTCCAGAAAATGTCATGGTTTTAGAAGCTTCTGATAGGCTAATTGACATCATTTGAGTCAATTGGAGGTGTACCTGTGGATGTATTTCAAGGCCTACATTCAAACTCAGTGCCTCTTTGCTTGACATCATGGGAAATTCAAAAGAAATCAGCCAAGACCTCCACAAGTTTGGTTCATCCTTGGGAGCAATTTCCAAATGCCTGAAGGTACCACGTTCATCTGTACAAACAATAGTACGCTAGTATAAACACCATGGGACCTCTCAGGAAGGAGAAATGTTCTGTCTCCTAGAGATGAACATACTTTGGTGCGAAAAGTGCAAATCAATCCCAGAACATCAGCAAAGGACCTTGTGAAGATGCTGGAGGAAACATGTACAAAGTATCTATATCCACAGTAAAACGAGTCCGATATCAACATAACCTGAAAGGCCGCTCAGCAAGGAAGAAGCCACTGCTCCAAAACTGCCATAAAAACAGCCAGACTATGGTTTGCAACTGTACATGGGGACAAAGATCATGCTTTTTGGAGAAATGTCCTCTGGTCTGATGAAACAAAAACAAAACTGTTTAGCCATAATGACCATCGTTATGTTTGGAGGAAAAGGGGGAGGCTTGCAAGCCGAAGAACATCATCCCAACCGTGAAGCACGGGGGTGGCAGCATAATGTTGTGAGAGTGCTTTGATGCAGGAGGGACTGGTGCACTTCACAAAATAGTTGGCATCATGAGGATGGAAAATTACGTGGATATATTGAAGCAACATCTAAAGACATCAGTCAGGAATTTAAAGCTTGGTCACAAATGGGTCTTCCAAATGGATAATGACCCCAAGCATACTTCTAAAGTTGTGGCAAAATGGCTTAAGGACAACAAAGTCAAGGTATTGGAGAGTGACCATCACAAAGCAAAGCCCTGATCTCAATCCCATAGACAATTTGTGGGCCGAACTGAAAAAGCATGTGCGAGCAAGGAGGCCTACAAACCTGAGTCTGTTACACCAGCTCTGTCAGGAGGAATGGGCCAAAATTCACCCAACTTATTGTGAGAAGCTTGTGGAAGGCTACCCGAAACATTTGACCCAAGTTCAACAATTTAAAGGCAATGCTACCAAATACTAATTGAGTGTATGTAAACTTCTGACCCGCTGGGAATGTGATCAAATAAATAACATCTGAAATAATTCATTCTCTCTACTATTTCACTTTCTTAAAATAAAGTTGTGATCCTAACTGACCTAAGACAGGGATTTTTTACTCTGATTAAATGTTAGGAATTGTGAAAAACTGAGTTGAAATGTATTTGGCTAAGGTGTATGTAAACTTCTATCTTCAACTGTATACACTGAGTGTACAAACATTATGAACACCTGACTTAGCTTTCACCTGGATTCACCTGGTCAGTCTATCAACCCTTATTGATGCCACTTGTTAAATCCACTTCAAATCAGTGTAGATGAAGGGGAGGAGACAGGCTAAAGAAGGGTTTTTAAGCCTTTAGACAATTGAAACATGGCTGCAACTCAATATTAGGATGCTGTTCTTAATGTTTTGTACCACCAGTGTATATTTCCACACTATCAGGTTGGAATAACACTGTGAAATTGTGATAATGCCTTTTTAGTGTAAGAGCTGTTTGAAAAGACTGTCTGAAACTTCAGCCAGTTTACCCTTACCCACTCAGAACATTCCCAGACAGTCCTATCAAATTTGTTGTTTGCGAAATTGCTCTTTCGCCAAAAAGCTATTTTTGTTTCTTTTTGACTGTTACTCAGACATGATTTGATATTGAGATAAAAACAGCTGCATTGGACCTTTAATAACCTAAGTTTAAGATATACTTTTTTGCATATATATTCAACCCTTAATAAATAAATAGCACATATGGCATAAAACATCAGAGGTGTGTTATAAAATGTTGATTAAAATAAAACATTTGATTACCAACGAATAAGCTCACTCCACAGCTAGCGTTAAATGTTGAAGATGGAGCCATCCAATTGGTACCTTTTGTTTGACTCAACCCGTTAGAATGTTGTCAAGGAGGGCGGTCACGTGTGTTAGCAAAACAAAGGTCCGAGTTCGAGCCAGGTATGAGCCGAATCGTGTGGAAGTGGTACTGGCTAAGAAAGCAACATGACGTCTGTAACACATACAAGGTACTAAATTAAAACGCTCTGTAAAAATAAACATGAGAACAATATTTGCCAAATTGTTCACTTTAAAAATAATAATAATAATAATTCTATGTAAATCTGAATATTCATTATGAAGGAGATATGGTCCACTTCCTGTTGGGGCCATAAAGGACATGTTATGACCAGTAATCAAACTCCATACTACTTTGTCCCACCATGTTGGCTATGGTATGTATGTATGTATGTTGGCTATAGTCTCCCATGCATACACCATGCAATCATCTCAACATTACATTACAGTACGTAAACCCATAGGATGTATTTTGACATATAGCTTAAGGTTCCAAGCATGTGAAATTGAGTCTGAGGTCCTATTAAATATAAACAGTAATGCTTTTAATAGGGCTGGACGGCCGGGATGGCGAGTGGAGTGGCTGCTCCATCCTTCAGATCGCATATGCTTGACTGCATATCAACACTCACCACGTGGACAGTATTTGCAGTCTAATCTCTGCTTTAGGGCCATCACAATCCTCTCTTCTCCTCTGTCAGAGCAGGGGAGATGTTCCTGAGCCTGTGGATTATACAGTATGGGCATGATATAAATGCCCCACTTGTCTGTCGCCTGGATTGGTCAGGAGAATTCTTTGAGAATGCCATATCCCTCTGATGGTATTCAAATCAAATCAAACTTTATTTGTCACACGCGCCGAATACAACAACTGTAGACCTTACCGTGAAATACTTACTTACAAGCCCTTAACCAACAGTGCAGTTCAATATATTTCACACAATAAAATAACAATAAAGAGGATATATACTACTAACATTGTCAGTTTTTTAACAGACATTGTTGTAAAAATGTGTTGCAGCAAGAGTTTTAACTTCCCAGCCTCATCATGGGGCCAAGGGCAGCCATCATTGTGAAAATATTTAACATTCAGACGATCTAGAGCTTGTCCCCCCTGGGATCTATTTCTTGTTACTTAAAGCCTTCATTAAAACTTTCTTTGAGGTTGACTGAACTTGAGTGACTCTGTTTGGTCTCATAAATATTCCTGTGTGTGTGTGTGTGTGTGGGTGTGTGTGTGTGTGTGTGTGTGTGTGTGTGTGCGTGCGCTTGTGTGGTGGCAGGCCAGGCCGGTTGGCCTGTCAGAAGGCAGCTGGCCCAGGAAAATTACACCCCAGCTCTAAGCCTGCATGGAATGGCCAGCAGGAGCCAGGAGGACAGTGTAATGGGGTATGGCAAACACTGCGCTGGGGACTTTGCAGCAGTAGGGGGGGGGGTTGGCCGCTGATCCACTGATCCATGTTTGCTGTGATCTCATAAAAGATGGCTGTATTATTCTCTGCACATCTGTGGGGATGGGTGCTTGGCTTTTAGTTTTTTTCTTTTGGACAGAAGCAAACGCTTCCCACCAGGTAATTCCTCCATCTCCAATCCCACAACCCCCCCCACTCCCTAGAAGCAGAATACATCCACAAAAACAGAACATACACCCTCCCTCCATGTTCAGTTCAGATGTGAACTTCTGAGGGAGGCCTAATTATGTGATTTAACTTTTTGACAAGCTGAGTTCATGCGGAGTGTAGCAGACATTTCCGTGACAGATTAAAGGACACTTACTGAGGAATACAAAGGGTATGGGCATCCAGCACCCAAGGATAGAAAACGTCCAACTCTCTGAACTGACTCTGTGTGTGTGTGTACATGTGCATGTGCGTGTGTGTGTGTGTGTGTGTGTGTGTGTTTGTGTGTGTGTGTGTGTGTGTGTGCATGCATGCATGTGTTCATGCTTGTGATGTTAATCACTTGATTTTACACTTTTAATGTCTGAGCACACAATCACAGCTTTCCATTTATCTATTGTAGATAATACATAGTATTAGGAATTTAGCAACGGCTGCTTCATTCCACAATATTTTTGGAGCATATTTAGGGAAGTCAAACATCTTAGTACTTTGTCAAACTATCTAGTTTTATATAATCTCTATGACATTTAAAGGGGGGAAAAAGTCATATCAACCTCATTTCACCCCATTACTCTACACAGTAGGCCTATGGGATGAGAAAGTAGATCACGTAGTGGCTCAACTCAACTGGGGCTAGTTGTAGGGATGCTACACAATCCTAAATAATTTAGGAACCCTGATCCAACTCTGTAGGATCACACTTAATTTCATTATCATCCGTCTAAACTGGAACAGACTTTAGCAGCAGCAGGGGGATTATTCAGTGACATCATAACCGTGTCACTTTACACCCTCAGAGGCAGCCTCGGTCCTGTTTCATACCGTGACGGTGATGGATGGAGGGAGGGAGGGAGCATGTTCATGTCTACATTACCAAGGATCCTCCTCCCCTCCTCCAACTCCAAAAACAGCAGGGGCTATAACTTTCCTTTATCTATTTTTTAAATTTTTAAAAAAATACATTGGGTCTGAAATACACACATCTATCAGAATGTTATTTATAAATATAAACACTTTTTTTTAAACGGTTACCCAGCTAAAATGTTCATCATCAAATGTATATTTTAGCCATGGCTGGTGGCTCACATTACCAAAATACATCACAAATACACATTACAAAGTTTATATTCTATTTAGAGGGCAAATTAAACCACCATATTCTAATGATCTAGTCCAGTCAAAACCATACATAACAAAGGACAGTTTCTCTAGTATTTTTTAGCACTTATTTCGTTAAAGGCGGTATGTTTAAGGCAGTGTGTTAAATAAGTGAAGTACCTTGCTAACAATGTGCATGAGTGGGGGACTCAGTTAAAGCAGCTAGAGATAGTAAAACTCAAGTGTGGTGGTATATATAGGCTTTAGTCTCTCCTTTGGCGCAGTGCACTGTTCAGAGCAGATTAAAGTCAGGCTGAGGGTTGTAGACAGTAAACTGCTCAGCCTCCACTCCCTGGGCCGATGGAAGGAAAGGAAAGGAGAGACGAAGGAGAGGAGAGCAGAGCAGAGCTCGTTAAAAGAGAAAGACATAATGGGCCTCGCTTGCAGGAAGTTCTGTTTCATGTTCCTTCACAAAGCACAAGTCCCCCAGCACCTTTTGATGTTCATCTACATCACTTGAATACTTCGCTCATCTGAAGATACCACTCATCTCATGTACTAAGGTCTTGCATTAACCTGACCACTCCTCTGAAAATTGGTACAAATCATGCTAACATCTTTCCAAGTCATCAGAATCAATTTAGTTTATTAATACTAACGTTACTCTCAGTTGGTGTGTGAAGTAAATACCTATTATCAGGGATCAAGGTAAGACCCAGATGCAGACTGTCGAAGTAACACTGTTTATGTAGCAACAGGGGCAGGCAAAGACAGGTCAAGGCAGGCAGGGGTCGAAAATCCAGGGTAAGGCAAAGGTACAGGACGGCAGGCGGACTCAGGGTCCGAGACAGTCAGGGTCCAGTAATCCAGAGGTGGAACAAAGGTACAGGACGGCAGGCGGACTCAGGGTCCGAGACAGTCAGGGTTCAGTAATCCAGAGGTGGAACAAAGGTACAGGACGGCAGGCGGACTCAGGGTCCGAGACAGTCAGGGTTCAGTAGTCCAGAGGTGGAACACAAGCTACAGGATGGCAGGCGGACTCAGGGTCAGAGACAGTCAGGGTTCAGTAGTCCAGAGGTGGAACAAAGGTACAGGATGGCAGGCGGACTCAGGGTCAGAGACAGGCAGGGTTCAGTAATCCAGAGGAGGAACAAAGGTACAGGACGGCAGACAGGCTCAGGGTCAGGCAGAGAGGTCAGACAGGCGAGTACAGGGTCAGGAGGGGCAAAGGTCAAACCCGGGAGGACTAGTAAAGAGAGACTGCGAAACAATAGGAGCTGACAAGAAAAATGCTGGTAAGCTTGAACGAACAAGACGAACTGGCAACAAACAGACAGAGAACACAGGTATAAATACACAGGGGATAATTGGGATGATGGGCGACACCTGGAGGGGGGTGGAGACAAGCACAAGGACAGGTGAAACAGATCAGGTCTATGCTATGCCTGTTAAATAGATAATGTTAACTTTTTTCATTTTGATCCAATGCATTATCAGCTTTCATGTAGTTAATCATCAAGTCAAGAGCAAATGCTCTTCAACATGTAAAAGAAAAATATAAAACTTCAAAGCAGAAATTAATCTCGAGAGGTGATCTATTTGAGGAGCCATGGAAAAGGTCCTGCAGGAACAAATTAGAGTTAAAATAATGTAAGGACATAAAGCCACTATGAGACTTCAAAGTAAAAGCTATAAACAGTAATCACTCGTTTTTCAGACAGAGTTTGTGGGAGACACTAGACATGATTACAAACAGGTACAAGAATGGCCTATGCCGGGTGAGTGTTCAAGTCTGTGTGTGTGTTCTAAATGAAAGCCAATAGAAATGAAAATGCCAGTCTATAGCCCAGCTGTTTGGTCTAAAGGATGAGTCTCCAAAGTGTTCCAGTATTCACTAACTGCTTGGTGGTGAACATTTGTTCTCCATTTTGCAGAGATACCAGTTCAATTATTTAGTCATGGGCTCATCATGGTTTTACAAAAGATGATGTGGGTGCACTGAATAGGGTTTGCTCACTGACTCACACATGTTCTTTGAAACCCTGCCCTCCTATCGAAAACTGGGACAAAGATGAAGAGAAAACTATGAATATTATATCTCATTCTCTGCTTGTGAGAGGAAGGATTTGGTATTGGTCATGTAGGTCGGTATATTCGCAGATGGAACTGAGAGGGAGTCGAATGACATATAGTTCTACAAGCTAATTCCCAGCAGGCCAAACTGTTTGAAATTATGTCATTACAACCTGGTTAGAATATAGTTGTAATGATGTCATTTTAACCAACTTTCCCCACTGGGTTATGGGAGAAAGATAATTAAAAATCCTTATCAAAAAGTAACTAATTTGGGGGATCATCCAAAAATTAAACCACCTTGTTATCGAAATAAATAATGAGTAATATTACTATCAACATAGTTAATGGTGGTAGAGTATTACCAACTCCTTCAGAAGATGTATTCCTATTTATACACAATCTCAGCTTTATGTGGATGTGAAATTATCATATCATTTCTTTGGAGATTCTGCATCTCTCCTTGGTCAGCCAGGCGTATTGTTTTTGCAGGAAAACCAAAGGAGATGCAGATGTTGTAGTTAGTTACATTATATAATGACCCTGAAGCACCCTTCTCATTATTCAACCTCTTTCTTTACTCAGATTGGTCTCACCTGTATGCAAGTGAAGAATCTAAATGACTTTCAAGTGTTTTACTTTGAGCTAAACACACCGTAGGCTTATTGAAAACACTTACTCTGTGTTTTCTCTGTACGTATGAAAAAGATATTCCTGGCCACTGCGCCCAAATTCACACAAAGTCATTTATATAACTTAAGAGGTTAGTAAGAGAGCATGTCTCATTGAGCATGTTCTATTAAAAACACACACCATACTTGACTGTGAAGAACAAGTGCACCCAGCTTAAAGAAAGAGCAGGGTGGAAAAGGAGATGAGAATAGAAGAGAAGTGCAGAAGTATAAAACGTAATGGATTAGACGTGATGTCTTGGATGTGTTCACTGATGACCAACATGGAAAGGTCTGCTTTACAGTTAATACAGCACACTTGATGCCACTGGGCCTGAAGTAATGTCCTTGTCACTCCTATTATTTCCCTCTGTGCCACTGACGTATCTTTAATGGTCTCGTCTAACGTTCGTTCGTCACCCTGACCAATATTTTCACAGACTGCACGGCCACGGTGCGATTATGTTTTATTGTTAAAGGAAACACGAGGAAAAAAAAGCAATTTCATGCACCAGAAGACTTGATGTATAAACAAAATGGATCTCGATATCCTCATGAAAGTCATAAAGCCTTCATAAGATGCTCTGCTCAACTTAATTCTTCAGGGGCAATATATAGGAAATGTATAGACGGCTACGGAGCGCTGGCCTTTGTTAAATGCAGGGATTCTGAAAGCCAGCACTTTCAAAACATTAATGGGAAAATACAACTTTCAAATGGCAAGTCACACAAAAAGTGCTCTTGTATCATATTGCAAATGTCATCACCTTGTGTGAGCCTTGATAAGTTTAATTGATATTACATACACTACCCTAGGGAATTAAATTCCTTGCCTCATTTGCACCTGCCCTCATAACCTTCTCTTTTTGGTAAATAATCTACTGAAACTATGTACCAAATTCATTATTACCCTTTTTTGCATATACTTCGCTAAGTATGTGTGGTGCACTTTCTGTGGAGGGAAAATCTCTATTTTTAGTGCTGTTCTGGCCCATTGCTCACATGCAACTATTTACCATTTTCCATTTGATGAACAGAAGATCATGAAAACAGGGCCCAAGGAATTTACATATGGATGGTTACATAGTGCAGTAGCTGTAAATATAGCTGGTCAATGTGATATACTATATATATGCAACACACATGCGTTGCCAAAGGGTTGTGGAGCTGTGGTGTATGAGCTACTTGTATATGATTAATGCCTCGCAGCACAGTCTAACATCCCCTTCAGTTTGAATCAGCCCCATGTGGTTCGACATGTGTCAACTGCAGCAGTGTTGACAGATCAGACTGCTAGGCCTACATTATTGAGCACTCCAAATCTACATAAGATTAATCATTAAGAAAATAGGCATTTTTGGTCAAAATGGCGTGAGTTCTCGTTCAATCAAATACATGAATAACCATGGGAAGATAGAACCCTCCTCGAATGAGAGTTATATTTTACCCACCAACGACACCATAGTCCAATGAATGATCCAATCTGCTTTCTCTGATTGCAGAAGTGACTGCTCCTGAATTAACATGCGACACGAAGGGTTGAGTAAAATGTGGTGGGATTAAAAAATATAAAAAAATAAGTGTTTATAAGGTTCCCCATTAGCTTTTGTGGAAGCAGCAGCTACTCTTCCTTGGGTCCACCCAAAAAACACAACACATGACAAGTAACAAAACACTGATACACTGACAGACAAGGACCATCACACAGATTTGAAGTACAACGGTATACAGAAAAATACAACAACAAAAGAAAACAAACAATACACCACCCAACACATTTCTGTGTTAGAGTGTGCCTGTGTGTGCGTGTGTTTGTGTGTGTCCCCTCACAGTCATCTCTGTTCCGTTTTTTGAAGGTTCCGTGTGATCACGGCTCTGTTTAATACTGTGCTTTGCCGTTTTGGAGTTGAGGACTGTGAAGAGACCCCTGGTGGCATGTCCTGTGGGGTATGGAGTGTATACCCGGTTGCATGGGCACATTGGCGCATTAACAAACCAGATAATTATCATACCGGCAAGGTTGTGCTATTAGAGCCATTTGAACTAGTGCAATAATTAAAGAAGCCTAATTATATAGTAATCACATCACAGTGAATATGTATTGTGCCCACTCACCTCTTCTGACTGTGAGAGCACTCACACACAATGGTGCCCCTTACATGTGACCACTGATTACAGGATGATGTCCACTTTCAGATATGTCCTATGATTAGCATTAGCCCCATACATGAGATAACAAACCAGACCACAGAGCAATGTTTCATTCTCATATCTATAAATGATAATTACATGTTTTGTATTTTATCCATGGTCATTTATCCATTCACAAAGCCCTTTTCTGTGGTTACATTGACATGAATTTGATTTACATAATTCTGAGTGTTCAGTCAAAGGACAATACCAGCTTGATGGTTGCTAGTCTAATGTGTGTTGTCAGGTCAGCTTAATTTTTACATCTATAAATGAGCATTACATGTTTTGTATTTTGTTCATGAACATATTTTTGTCCAGGAATACAATGCCATTTCAATGCCCTTTTCTGTACCTACTTTTACAGCAAAATACTAGCTTAATCAAATAAAAATGTATTTGTCCATGCGCCGAAATGCTGACTTACAAGCCCTTAACCAACAATGAAGTTTTAAGAAAAATACCTAAAAAATTAAGAAATAAAAGTAAGAAATAATTAAAGAGCAGCAGTAAAATAACAACAGTGAGGCTATATACAGGGGGTACCGGTACAGAGTCAATGCAAATAGCCTGTGGTACCCATTTGATTAGATGTTCAGGAGTCTTATGGCTTGGGGGTAGAAGCTGTTTAGAAGCCTATTGGACCTAGACTTGGCGCTCCAGTACCGCTTGCATTGAGGTAGCAGAGAGAACAGTCTTTGACATGGTTGGCTGTAGTCCTAGACAATTTTTAGGGCCTTCCTCTGACACCGCCTGGTATAGAGGTCCTGGATGGAAGGAAGCTTGGCCCCAGTGATGTACTGGGCCGTACGCACTACCCTCTGTAGTGCCTTGCGGTCAGAGGCCGAGCAGTTGCCATACCAGGCAGTGATGCAACCCATCAGGATGCTCTCGATGGTGCAGCTGTAGAACCTTTTGAGGATCTAAGGACCCATTCCAAATCTTTTCAGTCTCCTGAGAGGAATAGGTTTTGTCATACCCTCTTCACGACGGTCTTGGTATGCTTGGACCATGTTAGTTTGTTGGGGATGTGGACGCCAAAGAACTTGAAGATCTCAACCTGCTCCACCACAGCCCCATCGATGAGAATGAGTGCAATCTCGGTCCTCCTTTTCCTGTAGTCCACAATCATCTCCTTTGTCTTGATCACGTTGAGGGATAGGTTAGTGTCCTTGCACCACATGGTCATGTCTCTGAACTCTTCCCTATAGGCTGTCTCGTCGATGTCAATGATCAGGCCTACCACTGTTGTGTCATCAACAAACTTAATGATGGTGTTTGAATTCGTGCCTGGCCGTGCAGTCAGGAGTGAACAGGAAGTACAGGAGGGGACTGAGCACGCACCCCTGAGGAGCAGCGTGGCAAATGTGTTGTTACCTACCCTTACCACCTGGGGGAGACCCGTGAGGAAGTGTGCAACCAGAGTGAAAAAAACAAATTATTCCATTTCTATTCATCACATGAAGTTGTTCAGTTTATGGCTCAGTTGTTGAATCTTGTTATTTTCATCCAAATATTTACAGAAGTTTAAGTTTGCTGAAAATAAACACAGGACGTTTATTTTTTATTTTTTAAATTTGAGCCCCTTTTCTCCCCAATTTTGTGGTATCCAATTGTTAATAGTTACTATCTCGTCTCATCGCTACAACTCCCGTACGGGCTCGGGAGAGACGAAGGTCGAAAGCCATGCGTCCTCCGAAACACAACCCGAAACACAAGAAGCCGCACTGCTTCTTAACACAGCGCGCATCCAACCCGGAAGCCAGCCGCACCAATGTGTCGGAGGAAACACTGTGTACCTGGCGACCTGGTTAGCGTGCACTGCGCCCGGCACAGGAGACACTAGTGCGCAGTGAGACAAGGATATCCCCACCGGCCAAACCCTTTGCCTGGGCGCAAACCCTTTGCCTGGGCGCAAACCCAGCCTGGGCGCGAACCCAGAGTCTCTGGTGGAACAGCTAGCACTGCGATGCAGTGCCCTAAACCACTGCGCCACCCGGGAGCTACAATGTGGGCACAATCAGAATCAGATTCTTCAGTGGTACTGTGAGAACTTGCTGCAGACAAAGGACTTATGTTAGCTCCAGGTTTAAACTTGGCTTCTGTGAGGAGGGAGGCATCAGACTGGGATTTTGAAAGTAGAGAGCAGCCTTTGGGCCCCAGTCTGTTTGAGAACACATGTCAGACTACACGTCAGTAAGAGTTCCACAGGCATGTCTACTCTCATTTAGTCTCTTCCTGACAGACGGCTGAGGAACATCATGCCAAAGAATGATCGCATGTCACATGGGATGGTTGATGTTGAGAGAATCTGTCCATATCCTTCACTCTCACTCTCCCTTTCTCACACATGCATATAACCCCCCCCCCACACACACACACACACACACTCACACACAAACTTAACTAACGTGTTACAGTACAGTGAACAATATCACCTCAATATCATCTGATTATATTTGGGTGAAATAGCACCGTTCATGGACCACACTTTATAGCTTTAGCACTGGAGTGTAAGAATGACAAAGAGGTGAGTGATGGTGCATTTACTCAGACAAACCTGTGCTTTATGATCACTATACACACACTTAACCTGCAACACAACAAACATTTTTAGCCAAGCTAAGAGTAAGTTATTTTCAATTTCCTCAAGACTCTTTCCAACTGCATTGGTCAGCTGCGGCATCAGAGTCATTAATTAACACATTGGATGTGTCCCAAATGACACCCTATTCCATTAATAGAGCACTACTTTTGAACAGAGCCCTGTGGGCACTCTACGGAATAGGGTGTCTTTAGGGCCGGCACCATTGAGTCAGGGAGTAACTGGTGGAGGGAAACTCACTGACCATTCGACCATGCTACTGGACTGGTATGTATTGATCTCAGCAGGTAATAAGAAGAGCCAATTGGAAATAACGATTCCTTCTGTACAGATGAGCAGATATTGCTGGGAGAAATAATCTGTGAGATTGGATTATTTTTTGAAACACAGACTGGAGGATCTATAACGATAGGGCCATTAGTGACATCTTCTATTACTCATTATCTTGGACTATCATCTGTTTATCTGTTCCTCGGGGCTCAAGGGCCAGAAAACATTCTGAAGTCAGTCTTCTAGTCTGCCGAGGTGTAATGAGGTCTCACACACACACACACACACACACACACACACACACACACACACACACACACACACACACACACACACACACACACACACACACACTGTGTTATTATGAGCTCCCTGACGGGCTCTCTCTCCGGCATTACTGTTGAGCCACCGGAGCATCCCTCATAACAGGGCTACTACATGAGAGCTGAGATGAACAAAAATAAATCCCCTTAGTAAACATCCGTTATTAATTGACTTCAAGCTTCCACATGACTGTTGCTGTAGTGTAAGGTCATCTCTTAAAATATTTGAGCATACACATTTCTGTGTGTGCAACAAGTTCTCACAGTACCACTGAAGAATCTGACATTTGTCTATAAATGTCAAATTTCAAAGTTAAATTAAGTTTAGGCTTTTCATTCTGAATTAAGGGTTAATACAAGTCTAAACTGTGAATGGGGTGGGGGTCTCAACACACACACACTCACCCACACACACTGTGGCATTATGATCTCTTTGAGGGGCTCTCTCCTCTGTTACTGTTGATCCACGGGACATCGGCGGATGTGGTGGATCGAGACACATCCAAAGCAAAAAACAGATAGCGTAAACTGATGGATTTGGATGGGGATTCTTTTATGTTACTTAGATTAACGAACTGGTGCATCAGTTGACTCTAGGGGGTTATGGTTTGGGTTAAAACAAAGCAACTGCACTGTTAAGTTTAGGCATTCATTCTAGCACTAGAATTGAACACACAACCCTCGGTGCCAGAGCTCGCTGCTTGATGGTAATAGTGCTCACCGTTGCCCGTAGGGGCCGGTTTTGAAGTAATCTTCCGATGTCCTGCTTACCTGAACAGACGTCAGATTTTGCAGTGGATCTTGAGCGACCTGGCTGGAGTGTCTGTGTTCTGTACGTGGTGTCCATATGCAGCATTCTCACTGTTCTGTATTCACACTGCTTCCAAGTTGTGCGGATTTGGCAAAGCCACAGCTCCCTGTGTGTGGTGTGTGTGTGTGTCTGAGAGTGTGGACCATTAACATTACAGAGTGAGAGGGAGAAAACAACGGGCAAAGACCAAACAAGACCCCTCACTGGTTCAGCAAGGATTGGACAATATCAAGTACCCCTAGGCTCGCTTTTTACTGCATCAAGCACAGTAATGTTGACTGGCTGGCATTGCATCAGGAGATGTCAATTATGACATGTTTTTGTGCTTCCAACAAAAAAAGAATGTGAAGTTCAAATAAAAACCTTGGGGTTGTTCGGTTTCCAAATATCATGGGCCATTGCCTTTACAGGGCTAGCTGAAGATCTTTTGTGTTCAAGTAAGTGATGGGGAAAAAAGCATCTTAGGAAGGAGTTATTCCTTTGTTGACTGCTGTCAAACTCAATTTGACAAAAGAACAGCACTAAGAGAGCATTAAGAGCCTAGCAACTAAATGTACTGGCGCTGACACTCGGCGTTTTCTGTCCTCAAAATACATCCTTGAATTGTTTTCTGGTACCATAACTACCTCCGTGATAAGGTCTGGTTAGACCTAGAACACAATGAATGACAATTAAATGAGGAATGGGCCTGCTGATGTACAGATAAACTACATAATACTCTACTTATCTACTTATATTGTCAATAAAACAAGTGCAGGGATACGGCTGCAAATGTATGTTAAAATGCATAGATCATCTGTAGCGTTAACAACCAAATCCCTTTAGTAATTCAATATGTACTACAATATGATACTGCAGTTGAAATAGTTTTTTGAAATAGTTTCTCAAGAGATGAAAGGGCTCCCTGCTCTAGAAGGCATGCGACAGGAAATTAAAACATTGTCATACCACAGCTATAAAGAGACAACACATCGACGAGGCCGAAGTGGAGCGGGTCGAGAGCTTCAAGTTCCTCGGTGTCCAAATTACTACCCACTGGGCACAAACGTCAATTCAACATCTATTCCACTTTGGTTCAATGTAATTTCAATGATAGGACGTGGAAACACCATTGATTCAACCAGTTTGTGCCCAGTAGGTAAGGACTTAAAATGGTCCACACACACATACAGTTGGGACCCCCTCAGGAGGTTGAAAAGATTTGGCATGGGCCCTCAAATCCTTAAAAAGTTCTATAGCTACACCATTGAGAACATTTTGACTGGCTGCATCAGCACTTGGTATGGTAACTGCACCGCCCTAGATCGCATGGAGCAACAGGGGGTGGTGTGGCCGAGCTCCCTGCCATCCAGGACCTTTATATCAGGCGGTGTGGAAGGAACAGACGGAAAATTGTTAAAGACTCCAGCCACACAAGCCATAGTTTTCTCTGCTTACGCATGGCAAGCGGTACCGGAGCACCAAGTCTGACACCAAAAAGCTCCTGAACAACTTCTATTCCCAAGTCATAAGACTGCTAAATAGCTAACAAAATGGCTACACAAACTATCTGCATTGACCCTTTTATTTTATTTACATTTTTGCACTGACTCTATGCACACTCACAGGACTATACACACTCACTCATACACACTGACACTCCAACACAGACACTCACACACTTATTTTGCTCACACACCCATAACACGCACATACTTTCATACTGACTCTACTCACACACAGTCATCATATACACTGCTGCTACTCTGTTTATCATATGTCCTGATGCCTAGTCAACTTACCCCTACCAATCCAGTATCCCTGCACATCGTAAATGGTACTGGCACTGACCCTGTATACTGTAGCTTACTTACTTTCTTGTGTTCTTCCATCAATTTATAATGTGTTTTTGTTCTACTTAACTTATTTTATATTATAAACTGGGTGGTTTGAGTCCTGAAAGCTGATTGGCTGAAAGCCGTGGTATAGCAAACCACATACCACGTGTATGACCAAAAACATTATTTTACTGTTTTAATTACATTGGTAACCAGTTTATAATAGCGATAAGGCACCTCAGGGTTGTGTGGTATATGGCCATTATACCACAGCTAATGGCTGTATCCAGGCACTGTACATTGCGTAGTGCATAAGAACAGCCCTAAGCCGTGGTATATTGGCCATATACTGTACCACACCCCCTCCTGCCTTGCTTAAGTATAATATTTTTACTACTGATATTGATTACTGCATTGTTGGGAAAGAGCATGCAATAAAGACATTTCACTGTACTTGTGTACTCAACAATAAAACTTGAAACCAACAAAAAGCACTCTGCTCGGTACTGTAGACCATCTAAGGTAAAGGGTGTACTGGAGCTACTGTATGTGCTGTACTGTTACAGCAGTCAGTTGGATAGGAGGAATGTTGTTTTTAAATCGTATCTCCTTAATTGGAGGATGATATTTGGCTCGGTCTCTGTAAAATGTAAAAAAGCTGCAGAATGCTTGCTCTCAGCTCTAATTGTGGTGTGTCGTATGAGAGCCTGTGTGTGTCTGTGTGTGTGTGTGTGTGTGAAGAGCCTCATCAGTGAGAGGTTTAATACAGCTTTTCTCAATGACCTTCTCCAGATATGGAGTCTGACCTTTTACTCTTCTAATTTTATTAAACGGTTATTATTACTTCCTTTATCAGCTCAATCACAACTCTCCATTCTGTAAAACAACTTCAACAATCTCTCATCTTCTCGCTCTCTGCCTTTCTTTGTCTCGCTCTCCCCTCATTTCATCTCACTCATCTCCCAATCTTTCTCCCTCAAATCGGTCTTTCCCTCTCCCCTCATTTCATCTCACTCATCTCCCAATCTTTCCCTCTCCCCTCTCTGCCTTTGGATTTCTCTCTCCATATTTTCCCTTTCCCATGTCAAATTAAAATAATAATGAAATGCATAGTGACACCATGGAGATCTAAGATGTTTGTCTTTCTCTCAAGCGGCATAGGCTTTTATTATGATAATGCAATTTTATTCATAAAAGCAATTCTGCTGCAATCATTTTACAGGTGTGAAGAAACATATGTGTTGATTGAAATAACAGAAATGGGTAGAAGAGGCGATATTATTCATTTACCTTTACCCGTTTCTTGCAGAGCACAGCAGAATCAGAACATGTGTGATGAGAATAACTTAAAAACATGCATTATGGGTTACTCAAATGCAACGGGGTTGTCCCATTTTCACAGTTAATTTATCGGAAAATAAATATATATATATAAAAATAAAAAATCTATATGATTTCCTGTATAATGTACCATCTACTGCCCTCAAACTCAACTCTGGACATCGAAGCCAATTACACTGCATTTTTTCATTGTTCCCATCTAATCAGGGACTGATTTAGACCTGGGACACCAGGTGGGTGCAATTAATTATCAGGTAGAACAGAAAACTCCGTACCTGGTAGGGTAAGAGTTGAATAGCCCTGATCTACCGTATATTATGCACTGTATAGGGAGTAGGATGCCATTTGAGACACATCCTAGGTGTACTATAGGACTGGATTTAGTCCTGTATGACCAGGCGAGGTTGTGTGACTGGCATCTCACTGATCCACCTGTTTGAAGAGACAGTGAGAGAGAGACACAGAGAGAGAAATACATTGTTTACTGGAGAAACTGACCTATTCATCACACCAAATTATCCACCAATGAAACGCTTCAGTTTGTATTTCTCCTGAGGGATCTCCCTATTCTCCCAACCTAGCCCTATGAATCTCATATCCCGTACAGAATTTCATCAAATTGGGGTTTTATGGATATAAAATGCAGGACATAAGATTACTGTGTATGAATTATTAAAGGATATACCAGTAGGGAGAAGTCCACAGATAAACACTTTATAATATGGTAATCTATTATAGATAACATAATCTAAAGACTACGGTCATCAGGTGGGACCCTGTGTTGTATCAACCATAATGCATTGCTAGAGCTGTTCCAAGCCATCATCCTGCTGGAAACAATACAGCAATGTTTGGTCGTCCAAGTGAGTTTGAAATAGAGTCAGGGATAGGGTCGCAAAATTCCAGGAACTTTCAATCAATTCCCTGGTTTTCCAGAAATCCTGGTAGGAGGATTCTGGATTTCCTGCTTATTCCTTCCCAATTCCAGGAATCCTCCAACTGGGATTTTGGGAAAACCATGGAATTTATTGAACGTTCCCGGAATATCATATCAGCAACATGTTATCTATGATGTCCACCATGAACAGAATATAACCCTGTAGCTAGTAGGCTACATCTGAAGGGTTTAAACACAATATATACACACTTTTCACATTTGTGTTTTTTCATCAGAAATGATTGTTATGGGTACCTTCATTTGGGTGTAAAATATGACTATTCTCAGATTTTTCATTCATAGGTTTTTGGTTGAATATCCATTGTTTCGCTGGAATGGATTGTTCGTATCCTGTATATGTGTCTCTGATATGTGGTTGTCTCACCGAGCTATCTTAAGATGAATGCACCAACTGTAAGGCGCTCTGGATAAGAGCATCTGCTACATGACTAAAATGCAAATGTACATGTTTTACATACAGCTCTCATATTACTGTATTGAATTATTAAATATTGATGTCACAAATGTATCATTTGAACAGTTCTTTCTTAAAAACAAAACAAATATGCTTTAAGTGAGAATAGGCATTGGTCTAAAGCCGAAAAAGAAATTCACATGAGCACCACAATGCCAATTCCACCAATACTCTAACAAGGTTTTCCAGCACACAGCTTTGACCTACTACAGTAGCTATGTTGGTATTGTACTGCAAACTATGTGTAGGCAGGTTGCTTAGGGTTCAAACCTTCTCAAATAGACTAATTCATACTCTTAGAAGGTGCTTCCACAATAATGTGATTGGTACCGCATACAAGATAAAGTTTTGGATTCTTCACACACCACAGTAAGACATTACACTATCTTTACATGCTTTTTTTAATTAAATGAAAGCAAGCTTTGATTTTATACTTACAGGACTGTAAGTTGGTGCATGCCTGTATTTCCTTAAACCTTTATTTTAGCAAAACATGTAATTGAAACAAATATATCATAATAAGAAACATTTTTAGTCAGTAGGTGCCAAACATAACAAAACGGTGGTGGTGTGTTGGACACAGTAGATCAGATAGATGCATTCCTGATTTCTGTAATTGTTAGCTCACCTGTGTAATAATGACATAGGCTCAGAACCACTTGCCTTTCAAACATGGCCCTGTTTTATCAATTGCTTTGAGGATCAACGGACAGTTCATTACCTCTGTCAAAAGAATGTGAGGCTTAAAGTTGTTTGTACTTGTATTTATTTTTGCAATAAAGATGGTGATGCAAAAACAATACACATTTACAATAGGCCTATATCTAAAAATACATAAAGCCAAATGATACTGTAGACATACAGTGCACTCGGAGAGTATTCAGACCTCTGGACTTTTTCCACATTTTGTTACGTTACAGCCTTATTCTATAATCGTTAAAAAAAATACAAATTCCAGGCAGAAGCCACTCCTCAGTAAAAGGCACATGACAGCCTGCTTAAAGTTTTCCAAAAGGCACCTAAAGACGATCAGACCATGAGAAACAAGATTCTCTAGTCTGATGAAACCCAGATTGAACTGTTTGGCCTAAATGCCAAGAGTTATGTCTGGAGGAAACCTGGCACCATCCCTACGGTGAAGTTTGGTGGTGGCAACATGCTGTGGGCGTGTTTTTCAGCAGCAGGGACTGGGAGAATAGTTATGATCAAGGGAAAGATGAATGGAGCAAGTAGAGAGATCCTTGATGAAAACATGCTCTAGAGCACTCAGGGCATCAGACTGGGGTGAAGGTTCACCTTCCAACAAGACAATGACCCTAAGCACACAGCCAAGACAACGCAGGAGTGGCTTCGGGCTAAGTCTCTGAATGTCCTTGAGTGGCCCAGCTAGAGCCTGGACTTGAACCCGATCGAACATCTCTGGAGAAAGAAAAAAATAGCTGTGCAGCGATTCTCCCCATCCAATCTGACAGAGCTGGAGAGGATCTGCAGAGAAGAGTGTGGTGTGCCAAGCTGGTAGCGTCATACCCAAGAAGACTTGAGGCTGTAATCACTGCCCAAGGTGCATCTACGAAGTACTGAGTAAAGGGTCTGAATACGTATGTAGATGTCATATTTATTTTTATACATTTGCAAAACATTTGGGGTAAAAAGTTTTTGCTTTGTCATTATGGGGTATTGTGTGTAGATTGATGAGGGGAAAAAACAATTTCATTCAATTTTGTCTAACAACATTTTTAAAAAGTCGAGGTGTCTGAATATTTATAGAATGCACAGAATAGCGTTTTGAAATGACACCATAAAATGATATATTTTAAACAAATACAGCTCTGTCATTGAACAACCCCATGTCATGATTAGATTGTGTTTCTTCACTCTCTTTCATAAGATCTTTAAATTAAACAAAAGCTAATTTACCAACATTTCTGAAAATGCACATTTTTGTTTTGGAAATAAACTAATTTCATAAGGGATGTTTGAGTTGAAAAACAGCATGTAGCATCATTGATGACTTGATAATATAACATACGTATAAGATGAAATGTAACAGTCATATTCTCATTCTAAGCATGTTTATTTTTAGCAAACAATGGGTGTAGTAAAACCACTAGACGGTATCACAGTGTGTATTACACTTGACCATTACACACCTACTCATACAAAAGACAATCACCTGGATGAAATCAAATTTAGAAAAGTGTTGGCTAATAAACTATTTGCTTGTTGTCGGAGCCAAGGTTGGCGAGGGTGACTGAATTGATAACTACTTGCTGCTGTCAGATGTGTATACACCGGTGACTGCTTGCATTCATTCTTTGCTTGCGGGCTCATTTCTGTGACAGGCCCCAACGATGTGCCTTCATTTCAGTCTTAATGAGAGAGTGTACATGCGGAACAGAAAAGCTTTAGGGTGCCGCAGCCACAACTAATCCAAACAGCCTTCTCTCTGTTGGCGTTCCTTCACTGTAATAACACGAGCGCAGCTGAGGCCAAATTAAACCTGTAATTTTGGGAAATAAAAAATATATAATTGTGTCGGATGTGTCGGCACGCTACAATGCTCTCCGAGTCTGATCCCTGCAGAGAGTCTAGTTGGTGCTGATGAAGGAATGTCCAGTGGGATTATGCAATATACCCATCCTTGTCATTGAGAGTGAGACAATTGGAAGTGTCATGTTTATCATCACCGGTCCAATTACCAGCTTGGTTTGGAGTTCTTGGTTATACCTTTGACTTTGAAACATCCTGGATTTTTTTTGCAGGTGCATTACAACACTGTTGTTTTTACAATGTACTGTATCTGGCCTACACACAATACACCATAATGTCAAAGTGGAATGATGTTTTCAGAACATTTTTATGTTTTATTAAAAATGTAAATCTGAAATGTCTTGAAAGTATTCAACCCCTTTGTTATGACAAGCATAAATAAATTCAGGAGTAAACATTTGCTTAACAAGTCACAAAATAAGTTGCATGCAATCACTCCGTGTGCAACAATAGTGTTTAACAGGATTTTTGAATGACTCATCTCTGTACCCCACATAAAAGTATCTGTAAAGGTCCCTCAGTCAAGCAGTGAATTTCAAACACAGATTCAACCAAAGACCAGGGAGGTTTTCCAATGCCTCGCAAAGAATGGCACCTATTGGTAGATGAGTAAAAAAAGCAAACATTGAATATCCCTTTGAGTACTGCATGGTGAAGTTATTAATTACACTTTGGATGGTGTATCAATACACCCAGTCACTATAAAGATGTAGGCATCCTTCCTAACTCAGTTACCAGAGAGGAAGAAAACCGCTCAAGGATTTTCCATGAGGCCAATGCTGACTTTAAAACAGAGTTTAATGGCTGTGATGGGAGAAAAGTGAGGATGGATCAACAACGTTGTAGTTACTCCACAATACTAACCTAAATGGCAGAGTAAAAAGAAGGAAGCCTGTACATAATGCAAATATTCCAAAACATGCATCCTGTTTGCAATAAGGAACTAAAGTAAAATTGCAAAAAAATGTGGCAAAGAAATCAACGTTATGTCCTGAATACAAAGAGTTATGTTTAGGGCAAATCCAACACAACACATCACTGAGTACCACTCTTCATATTTCCAAGCATGGTGGTGGCTACAGCATGTTATGGATATGCTTGTCATGGACAAGGACTAGGAAGTTTTTGGGGGGGATAAAAAGAAACAGAATAGAGCTAAGCACAGGCAAAATCCTAGAGGAAAACCTGGTTCAGTCTGCTTTCCAACAGACACTGGGAGATGAATTCACCTTTCAGCAGGACAAGAACTTAAAACACAAGGCCAAAAATACACTGTAGTTGCTTACCAAGACGACATTGAATGTTTCTGAGTGGCCTAGCTACAGTTTTGACTTAAATTGGCTTGAAGATCTATGGCAAGACTTAAAACTGGCTGTCCAGCAATGATTAACAACCAATTTGACACAGCTTGAATAAGAATTGTTTATGCAATCCATGTTTGCAAAGCTCTTAGAGACTTACCCAGAAAGACTCATAGCTGTAATCGCTGCCAAAAGGTGATTCTAACATGTATTGACTCAGGGGCGGGAATACTTATGTTAATGAAATAAATTTTAAAAGTATCTTTTGAAAAACATTTCAAGTGACTTTTTAGAAAAGGATACAGACAAATATTAACTTGCAAATGTACAAGTCTAAGGGGGACCTTTGCAGAGGTGCACTTACTCTTGTACAGTCCAATCAGCCATAGGGCCATGCCATTAATACTATACTGAATACCAGTGTGACTGTTCATGTGGATATATTCAATTGAAGAATCATTTTGTACACTTTTTCTGCTACAATTTAATGTTCACGAATAAAAATCTAAAGTTCAATGGGTTTCCATCGCATTTGGAACTCTACCGTTTTGTCACAAAAACAGTTGCATTAAATAGAAAATGTGCCTACTCTGGTCTTGGCACGTGTACTCTAGTCAATGGCTTGCAGATACAGTCCGGATCGGCTGTGAGGGTACGCTAGTGTAGTTGAAAACAGAGATAGTGAATAAATATGAACGATGATGAAGGCCAGTGATGAAGATGCATCTAGCGACTTGCTGGGGACCAGCTTGATGACTCAATCACGATTTATGGCATTGTTTGGGTGGCCTGTCATCTGTGTACTACCACAGGGTCAAACACACCTTATCTGTGGTAAGCTCGAGGAAGAGCCATTCCCACAGAAGTCATGGGGTCACTGAAGCCAGGAGAGATGTGAAGAATGATGAAACTTGAATCGACTAAATTAATGTTAGTGAATTAAAATGGTCATGTTTGGATTGTTTCAAGAGTTCATAAAGAGCTAAGAATTTTGATGTTACATTGTACTGTAAGTGGTATGGATTGACCTTTACAGAGGAACTGTTATTCTAATTGTCGGATGGCGGATAGTTCAAAGAGGTGTGACACAGGGGTGCACCCGTATAATTTAGATAAGAGTTGCGATGATTAGATCCAAGAATGTGTGTGTTGTTTTCATGCCTCTGTTTTAATGTTTTGAGTCATGCAAAGTGATGTTAATTAGACGATAGGAGATACTGGGAGTTAGTGATCTTGGAAGAATAAAAGCTGGGCTTAAATTTAGATCAGGGAGTCAATGGTAAACCGATCTCTTGATGTACATTTGTATGTCATAGTGGTGAATTTCTATGCTGTTAAGACTTAGGATATTTTGTATTCTTTATACCGTGAAGACTTCTGGTATGTACCATTTGCTTACTGAATTCTTATTGCGTAACTGCAATAAATATGATTACATTTAAAATGGATACAAACAGTAGTTTTCACATTTCTGAGTAATATTCCTTTAATTATTATTTGGTGAAATGTCTAATGGTAAATGTTATTCACAATACATATAGCATATGTGGTTCGTATTCAGGAAACTAGGCCTATGTCGCATGTCACTACTTCACAGGAACTGCATTTGAACATAAACATTTACTTTTTATCAAAATGAGTTTTTTGGCAGAAAGACCTTCAGGAACATGTGAACGTTCATGTGCCTTAATAACAAACTTGTATTTGATCCATAAATCCAAATAAAATAGTTAAATGAGCCTAGTTGGTTTAGCCACAGAAAAAGTCAGAAGCCTTCCCGCTAGCCATGATTGGCTGAGATAAGATGGGCTGGACATGCCGGGAGATGAGTTTGGATTGGTGTGCATGTAGCATGCTTCTGTCTGTAAAGTGAGTTGTTCAGTATGTGTTGATAATCTTTTCAACAGTGCCATTTTTTAAAGATATAACGTTAGCCATCGAGAACTACAAAGTTTTGCTACTTTTCTCAACAACATTGATACCCTGAATTTACCAGGCGCTATCGACAGATCAGCTGGTAAAAAGTGATGGGCTACTTTCTGCACACGCCACGGTCAGTGTGAACCGGAGTGAACTGACACCACGCTGGCCAAACAAGATGTAACTACAAACAAAACAGAGTTAAATGGTTCCAGTCTGCCGTGAAGTGTTCATCCATGTATGCAAGTCAGAGTCTAACAAAATGTTCTAATATTGTCAGAAAGTTGTTTTTATTGCAAGATAAACTCTACTGTTAGCTAGCAAACGTTAGCTTGCTGGTTTGCTAGCTAACATTACGTGTATGATCTGTGTAGTAATATTATTTAAATCAGAAATCCATTTGCATTGCTAGTTACAGCCTAACGTTAGCTAGCTAACATTGAACCTAGTTTGTTAGCTTCAGCTACCTGCAGATTCATACTACAGCTATGATAATGTTTGTATTGGTAGTAGTACGAGTTGGAATTATCCCGGTTCATAAGTAGCTAGCTACATGTCTAAACAAAAGACTCCACTTTGGCCGCATTATTACATGACCCATCAAATTAGCCAGGTGTGTCTGGGGGTGATTACGGCCATCTATTTGAATTTCATGAACATGTGTACAATGTCTAAACAATAGTGACCCATCCACTTAGCTAGATGTGGCTGGGGGGTGCTTATAGCATTTACTTCACATGACCCATCAATTTAGACAAGTGTTGGGTAAGCGTAGTCTAATAATGAAAAAATATTTATACAATACTTTTTTCTGGACACTTTCTGTTTTTGATATTAATATACAAGTAACCACTTCGCTGTACCGTTTACACCTTCTGTATCCTGTGCATGTCACAAATAAAATGACCTTTCATTTAATATAGCGTGTGTTCACCAAATGGCCTCATGTGAATCCTTAAAGAGATGGATGGGGCTAAGGCTTAAGGTGTGAACGATGCTGAATGGGTGTAGACAAAGAAGAGCTCTCCAGTAGGTGTACCAAAATATTCAAGGGACATTTTCTCTAAAGTGGGGTTACAAGTTGATCAAATTTCAAGGCAGAACTACTTTCCCATTACTTTCTCAATTGCAGTGTATGACCGAATCTAGGCGGTCGGTCACATACATGCTTGGTCTCGAACTATACATCTCTGAGTCAAGGTTAACTCAATCATTTAATGCTAGGACATCTTAAAAATTGCATTGTAAACCTAGACACGTTCATCTTATAGTATTTCGAGCGGTGACATAAGGTTCGCAACCTTGGCTATTCCCACTGTATACGATTATGGGCCTCTAGCATTCATATGATAATGAAGTTAGATGGCATATCATAGTAGGGTCAGAGACCCCTACAAACATTCTCTGTCATCCTCAGACAAACTGAATTTTCACTATCCTACATCAGTGCTCGACTTGGACTGATATAGGTTCCGGTACTCATTTTGGGTGCCGGTAGTATTTATATTAAGGTGCAGGAGCTCCACAATACCTTTGAGCTAATATTCTATAAGAGAAACATGAGCTCAAGCAGTAGAAGATTTGAGGTGCCGGTACTCAAGTTCCAGTGATCTCCTGCCCAAATCAAGCACTGGTCTACATGTTGAGATTATTATGGATAAGAGCAGGAACATTTTTAAAATGTCAGCCTAGAATCAATCATCATGTCACCAGAATAAGACCCTCCATACCCTGGACCCAAACTGTTACAGACATATATCCATCCTGCCCTGCCTATCTAAGGTCTTCGAAAGTCAAGTCAACAAACAGATCACTGACCATCTCGAATCCCACCGTACATTCTCCGCTGTGCAATCTGGTTTCCGAGCCGGTCACGGGTGCACCTCAGCCACGCTCAAGGTACTAAACAATATCATAACCCCCATCGATAAAAGACAGTACTGTGCACCCGTCTTCATCGACCTGGCCAAGGCTTCGACTCAATCACCATATTCTTATCGGCAGACTTAGTAGCCTCGGTTTTTCCTAATGACTGCCTTGCCTGGTTCACCAACTACTTTGCAGACAGAGTTCAGTGTGTCAAATCGGAGGGCATGTTGTCCGGTCCTCTGGCAGTCTCTATGGGGGTGCCACAGGGTTCAATTCTCGGGCAGACTCTTTTCTCTGTATATATCAATGATGTTGCTCTTGCTGCGGGCGATTCCCTGATCCACCTCTACGCAGACAACACCATTCTGTATACTTCTGGCCCTTCCTTGAACACTGTGCTATCTAACCTCCAAACGAGCTTCAATGCCATTACAACACTCCTTCCGTGGCCTCCAACTGCTCTTAAATGCTAGTAAAACCAAATGCATGCTTTTCAACCATTCGCTGCCTGCACCCGCACGTCCGACTAGCATCACCACTCTGGATGGTTCCGACCTAGAATATGTGGACATCTATAAGTACCTAGGTGTCTGGCTAGACTGTAAACTCTCCTTCCATACTCATATCAAACATCTCCAATCTAAAATCAAATCTAGAGTCGGCTTTCTATTCCGCAACAAAGCCTCCTTCACTCACGCCGCCAAACTTACCCTCGTAAAACTGACTATCCTACTGATCCTCGAGTTCGGCGATGTCATCTACAAAATAGCTTCCAATACTCTACTCAGCAAACTGGATGCAGTTTATCACAGTGCTGCCATCCGTTTTGTTACTACAGCACCTTATACCACCCACCACTGCGACCTGTATGCTCTAGTCAGCTGGCCCTCGCTACATATTCGTCGCCAGACCCACTGGCTCCAGGTCATCTACAAGTCCATGCTAGGTAAAGCTCTGCCTTATCTCAGTTCACTGGTCACGATGGCAACACCCACCCGTAGCACGCGCTCCAGCAGGTGTATCTCACTGATCATCCCTAAAGCAAACACCTCATTTGGCCGCCTTTCCTTCCAGTTCTCTGCTGCCTGTGACTGGAACGAATTGCAAAAATTGCTGAAGTTGGAGACTTTTATCTCCCTCACCAACTTTAAAACATCTGCTATCTGAGCAGCTAACCGATTGCTGCAGCTGTACATAGTCCATCGGTAAATAGCCCACCCAATTTACCTACCTCATCCCCATACTGTTTTTATGTATTTACTTTTCTGCTCTTTTGCACACCAGTATCTCTACCTGCACATGATCATCTGATCATTTATCACTCCAGTGTTAATCTGCAAAATTGTAATTATTTGCCTACCTCCTCATGCCTTTTGCACACAATGTATATAGACTATTTTTTTCTACTGTGTTATTGACTTGTTTATTGTTTACTTCACGTGTAACTCTGTGTTGTTGTCTGTTCACACTGCTATGCTTCATCTTGGCCAGGTCGCAGTTGTAAATGAGAACTTGTTCTCAACTAGCCTACCTGGTTAAATAAAGGTGAAATAAAAAATAACATAAAAAAAAATATTTATAGGAAAGGAGCATCAATATCACTTTGCACTTTCACCACCCTGTGAAGTGGCCTAATAAACTACATGGTTTCCCGAGTCGTATCGCGTGACTCCAAGTTTACTTCGAGATGGTTATTATATCAACATTTATGCATAAAGGCATTTCCACCCACATTTATCGCATAATTAATTTTACCGACAAAAAGATCTGACCATGTCGAACGAACAAATTCTGTCAGTATTTATAAAATTGTATCATAGCTGTCGTGATTTATTTTAATTAGATGACTTTACTCGTCTAAAAACTGTGGATGGAAACGTGGTTAAAGTCATTAATAGTATCTTCAGCTCCTGCACAATTTGCCCATTCAGAGTGGACTGTCACTCATCTACCTACAGTAGGGTGTCAGTCTGCCTCTGCTTTGTCCATGTCTAGCACAGAAAAATCCAGGGAATTAATAAATATAGAAAGAGAAAGGGAGGGGAAAAAAGGGAGAGCGAAATAGAGACAGAGAAAGAGAGAGAGACAGCTATGGAAACAACCCTGGTCTTACAGCCACCAGTTATTACCATTGTACCAGTCAGACAGTTTAGCCATTGAGTGGAACATAAGGAAGGTAAATGTATACCTAAATAAATAATTAAATCAACAGACATGCTTACTTTGCCTTGAATCTGAGCAGTAGCAGCATCTTTCTGGCAAGTGTGTTTCTGGTTTGTGTGTCTTTAACAAACTGGATCAATCCACTGTCGTAATCAATGCAGTCGCTTCAACAAATCTCCATTCAGCAACAGTAGGAGTAACAGACTGTTCCCACGCATCAACAGACAGACAGACACCACAAAAAGACAGTAATCTGTTTCATATCTGCCTTCACCAGACGGTACTACGACCATCCTAACAGATGACAAAAAATCCTTCAAATTATCAGTCTTTTGCAAATGTTTTTCATCAGTTTGGACACATTTGGACTTCTGTCTGTCATCACCTCAGTTCCGTTTTCTGCAATTTCCCTTTGATTGTTTGTGAAAAATATCATTGGAATATAATATATTTTGTCATGTATTATACGGCATTCTGTACCATTTCCACAGTCATTAATTATAATCTAAGCTCACTACTTTATGATAAATGTAAATCTCTAGTGGAATATACCACATTTGCATTCAATTTCCCAACCTGCTCAACCAATAAACAGAGTTTGATTTCCAGGCTGTACAACATGGGAGGCTGTCTTAACCTCATCCATTTTGATTTATTGTGGGGAATGTATGTACAGTGCATTCGGGAAGTATCCAGACCCCTTCCCCTTTTTCACATTTTGTTACGTTACAGCCTTATTCTAAAATTGATTAAACATTTTTTCCATCAATCTACACACAATACCCCATAATGACAAAGTGAAAAGAGGTTGTATTAAACATAAATGTATTAAAACATAAAACTTTACATAATTATTCAGACCCTTTGCTATGAGACTCGAAATTGAGCTCAGATGCATCCTGTTTCCATTGATCATCCTTGAGATGTTTCTACAACTAGAGTCCACCTGGGGTAAATTCATTTGATTGGACATGATTTGGAAAGGCGCATACCTATCTACTTAAGGTCCCACAGTTGACAGTGCATGTCAGAGCAAGAACCAAGCCATAAGGTCGAAATAATTGTCCGTAGAGCACTGAAACAGAATTGTGTCGAGGCACAGATCTGGGGAAGGTTACCAAAAAAATGTATGCAGCAATGATGGTCCCTAAGAACACAGTGGCCTCCATCATTCTTAAATGGAAGAAGTTTGGAACCACCAAGACTCTTTCTATAGCTGGCACCTCGATGGTCAATCTGACAGAGCTTCAGAGTTCCTCTGTGGAGATGGGAGAACCTTCCAGAAGCACAACCATCTCTGCAGCACTCCACCAATCAGGCCTTTATGGTAGTGGTCAGACTGAAGCCACTCCTCAGTAAAAAAAAGGTACATGACAGCCCGCTTGGAGTTTTCCAAAAGGCACCTAAAGGACTCTGACCATGAAAAACAAATCCCAAATCATATCTTATTGGTCATATACACATGGTTAGCAGATGTCATTACGAGTGTAGCGAAATGCTTATGCTTCTAGATGCGACTATGCAGCAGTATCTAACAGGTAATATCTAACAATTCCACAACAAAACATAATATCTAACAAATTCCACAACAAAACCCACACAATCCAGTAAAGGAATGGGACAAGAATATAGAAGTATAAAATATATGGATGAGCAGTGACAGAGCGGCTAAGATGCAATAGATAGTAAAGAATAGATAGTGAATGATATTATATACATATGAGATGAGTAATGCGAGATATGTAAACATTCTTAAAGTGGCAATATTAAAGTGACTAATGTTCCATTTATTAAAAAGTGGCCAATGATATCAAGTCTGTAGGTAGGCAGCCGCCTCGCAGTGCTAGTGGTGGCTGTTTAACAATCTCTCTCTCTCTGTCTCAGCTTTGATGCACCTGTACTGACCTCACCTTCTGTATGGAAGCGGGGTGAACAGGCAGTGGTTCGGGTGGTTATTGATATTTTTGCCTTCCTGTGACATTGGGTGTTGTAGGTGTCCTGGAGGGCAGGTAGTTTGCCCCCGGTGATGCGTTGTGCAGACCGCACCACCCTCTGGAGAGCCTTGCGGTTGTGGGCGGTGCAGTTGCCATACCAGGCGGTGAAACATCCCAACAGGATGCTGTTGTTGTTGCGCTGTTGAAGGCACTGTTGTGCCTTCTTCACTACACTGTCTGACCGTGGACGATTTCAGTTTGTCAGTGATATGTACACTGAGGAACTTAAAACTTTCCACTTTCTCCACTGCTGTCCCATCTATGTGGATAGGGGGGTGCTCCCTCTACTGTTTCCTGAAGTCCACAATCATCTCTTTTGGTTTGCTGACATTCAGTGAGAGGTTATTTTCCTGACACCGCACGCCGAGGGCCCTCACCCTGTAACGGTTTTGACTTGAGGTTATTATTTATAGGGGTGCCTGGTAGTTTGTGCCTACCAGAGAAAACATTGGTTTCTCCTTTTGGTTTGGGAGGGAATGAGTCCCATCTGGTCCGTCAAGTCTACACCAATACAAAGGACTCATGTAAAAGTCAGGATGGAAATACACTTTTATAAACCCTTAAAACATTGGAAAAAAATTCAAAAACAACTGTATTCTTTTGCGTGGGTTGTATTACAAACATAAATGAACACATACACATAACAATATAACAAACAATGAGCTCTGGTTCCTCCAGAAATGTCCTGTACCTCAGGCCTAATAAGAGTCCAGCCCGGTAAAGAAGTTCAGGGAACTCAAGTGATCTTAGTCACACAATGTTTGTCCGTTCATACAAGTGTAGCGTAAACCCAGTATCAAATCATACAATCAAATAACAATTATTTTACCACACAACCATCAAGCGTTTCAACTCTTAAGTCCTCAACTACAACTAACTACATAAATCATCATGGTATAATACATCACACCAAAACAAATGAAATACCGTATACAAAAAGGTTGTAGTCAGTCGGTCAGTCAGACAATCCAATCCGCCAACAGATCTCCAGCGGAGAAAGGCCACGAAGAACAACGGAGAGGTGTAGTTCACGGACACAGAGAGTGGAGCCGATCCTGGGTAAACTCTCTTAGGCTACAAAACACACTTTTAAAGGCAACAAAACAAACGGAATAGAGAAGCTTCGGAACTGAGGGTTGAACACATCCTCCTTCACGTCTCCATCACAAGCCCACTTTTGCGCAGCTGATGCTGGCTATTTAATTGGGAATTAAAGGGGAAGCGCCCTATTGGAAGGAGAAGCACAGACGGTTAAGAAAAATTCAGGGCCGTCACAACCTCCTCCCTGTAGGCTGTCTCGTCGTTGTTGGTAATCATGCCTACCACTGTTGTATCGTCTGCGAACTTGATGTTTGAGTTGGAGGCGTGCATGGCCATGGAGTCATGGGTGAACAAGGAGTACAGGAGGGGGCTGAGAACACACCCTTGTGGGGCCCCAGTGTTGAGTATCAGCTCGGTGGAGATGTTGTTTCCTACCTTCACCACCTGGGGCGGCCCATCAGGAAGTCCAGGACCCAGTTGCACAGGGCAGGGTCAAGACCCAGGGTCTCAAGCTTAATGATACATTTGGAGGATACTATGGTGTTGAATGCTGAGCTGTAGTCAATGAACAGCATTCTTACAGAGGTATTCCTCTTGTCCAGATGGGATTTGGCAGTGTGATGGCGATTGCATCGTCTGTGGACCTATTGGGGCGGTAAGCAAATTGAAGTGGGTCTAGTGTGACAGGTAGGGTGGAGGTGATATGATCCTTGACTAGTCTCTCAAAGCACTTCATGATGACAGAAGTGAGTGCTACGGGTAGTCATTTAGTTCTGTTACCTTAGCTTTCTTGGGAACAGGAACAATGGTGGCCATATTGAAGCATGTGGGGACAGCAGATTGGGATTGATTGAATATGTCTGTAAACACACCAGCCAGCTGGTCTGCGCATGCTCTGAGGAAGCGGCTAGGGACGCCGTCCCGGCCGACAGCCTTGTGAGGGTTCAAATGTTTTACTCATGTTGGCCACAGAGAAGGAGAGCCCACAGTGTTCGGTAGCGGGCCGCCTCGGTGGCAGTGTATATTCCTCAAAGCGTTGTTTAATTTGTCTGGAAGCAAGACGTCTATGTACACAACGGGGCTGGTTTTCTTTCTGTAATCCGTGATTGTATGTAGACCCTGCCACAATAGTCTCGTGTTTGAGCCGTTGAATTGCGACTCCACTTTGTCTCTATACTGACACTTTGCTTGTTTGATTGCCTTACGGAGGGAATAACTACACTGTTTGTATTTAGTCATATTTCCAGTCGCCTTGCCATGATTGAATGTGGTGGTACATGCTTTCATCTTTGTGCGAATGCTACCATCAATCCACCGTTTCTAGTTAGGGAAGGTTTTGATAGTCACAGGTATTAAACAGTCCCCAGGGCTAAATTATGAAAGACTGTAGTAACGATAAGCTCCGATGTGATCTGTTCTGCTTTCGCTACTGGAGAAATTAAGAAAATAACTTTCCTATTTATTATTGCTGCATGAACGTTATCTTGCACATTTTATCTCACCAACCGTTTCTAATTTGCAATAAGATGAAGACATTCGTCTATGAAGCATTTTCGCTATTCCCAATCCAGAAGAGAGACTCCTCTCGTGCAGAGCCTGTGTGTGTCTCGCACACATCACACACACACCTTAATTAGCGAAGATGGCGGAGAGAACTAAACGTTCAAAAGGCCACAAGTGCAACAAGATTTTTGCTTGTAAGGGCGGAAACACAATCAATCTGTCCAAACATCTATGGAAAGTGCATCATGTACAGGCAGAGAAATGCAGTTTTCGACTGCCTAGCTCGTAGTTCATCCCTCGTTGCCCGATCTACTTTCGGTATATATGCTAGCAGCCTGGAGCCCACACACGGAGTTAACTCAATTATGAGAAACATGGGGTCATGATCAAAAGTAACCATTAGCCAGCTGATTTAATTTAGGTACGCACCCATAGCTAAATTATCACCCATTTAAAGATTTTGCTACTTTTTTGTTAAAGTTCCAGCTACAATGAACCAACCCACTCCTCCCTCTAATACCGCTGGTCCAAGCCAAAGACAAGCCCAAAGCCCCTTCACGCTGGCAGCTAGTGTGAGGATGACTGAGGAGAGGGTGAATGAGTGCCACCTAACCGTGACCAAGTTCATAGTGAAAGGCCTAGACCCCTTTGACACAGTGGAGTCCAAGGCCTTTAGGTAACAGTCAGTCAGTAATATTGAGTTGTATTCATTTTTAGGTTATAGTAGTATAAAAGGGTTGTATGTTAGTCCCATCACTCCACAACAACACAATAAATCAATAATGATTAAAAAAAAAAAAAAATTAAAAAAAAAAACTTGTTGAATTAACTGTAGAGAGATGACAAGGCACTCAACGCCAAATATACCCCTCCCTCCAGGAGTTACATCAGCGACACATTCATTCCTACCTGGTATGGTGTAGAAAAAGCCAATATGATCACTGAGCTGAAGGACCTGCCAAAGCTGGCCATCACATTCTACACCAGTCTCTGTCAGGACCACTCTCTCACTGTTACAGTGCACTACACAAGCCAGGACAGTTTAAAACAGAAAGTCCTCCACACCAAGGCAGAGTACAAATCGCAAACTGGCGAAGTAGTGGCAGAGGAGATCTCAGACATTCTGGAAGAGTTATAGATAGAGCCGAGCAAGATTGTAGCTGTTACTGTTAATAATGCTGGCAATATAGATGTTGCCATCAAGAGGTTACACATCCTAAAAATAGGATGCTTTGCGCACACATGTAATCTGGCAGAGCAGAAAATCTACAAAATGAATTCCATTGTTAAATCAGAGCAGTGGTCTTGAAGGAAATGCGGCAGCTCCTTGGTAAGAAGCCAGTTCAATCTATTAAATTATTATTCTGAAATTCCCACATTTAACAATTTCATTCAACATTCAAGTGTGTGGTAATTAAATGTACTGTATGTTATTTTTTGTTGTCGTTTCAGGCATTTCGCAACACTCACTCATCCTTGATGTCAAGACCAGATGGAACTCTATCTAATGAGAGAGAGATTCATGGAGCAGTATTCAGCGATCCAACCAGCAGCCTTGAACCCACGACCGTGAAAAGCAATGGCCAAGGACAACCTGGACCGTCTGAAGGACGAGGACTTCCATAAGGCTGAGGAGTTTGTCCAGCTCATGAGAATCCTCTATACATCCACACTGTGTGTGTCATGTGAAAAGAATGCCACCTGTGGTCAGATCATACCCATCCTCCAAAAACTGGAAGAGAACTTCACTGTGAAGCATGAAGATACAGCGTTTGTGGCAACCATCCAAGAGAAGGTGTGGGAGACCTCTCTGGGCACTATCAGGATGAGGACATTCAAGCCTTCCTGCATGAGGCCACAGCAATGGACCCCAGATTTAAAGGGAGGCCGGTGAGTGACACCACCTGGGACAGGCTGAGGAAGGCAACTGTTGAGGCCAATGTGACAGAAGCAACACCAGGGCTGTCAGAGGAGCTGGAACAGACAGACACAGAGCACCAGCAACAGGAGGAAGAGTCTGAAGGAGAAGGGGGTATGGAGGAGACAGTCCCTCCATTGTACAAAACAAGGAGTGCCTTAGAGGAGCTGTTCTCAGAGGAGGACGGAGTTGAGGTTGACGATCCAACAGGACACCTCGTCCCTCACCGAGCGTGTTGACCTAGAGGTTGAGCTCTACAAAGGCCTGCCTCCCATCCCCATGGCTGAAGATCCTGTGATGTGGTGGTGGGAGAAGAGAGCTACTCTGCCCCTCCTGACAAACAGCACAACAAGCTACCTCTGTGCTCAAGCCTCCTCCACGCCTAGCGAGAAGGTATTTTCGATTGCAGGGAACACAATAAGCCAGGAGAGGTCCCGACTTCTGCCAGAGAAGGCAAATATGCTGATCTTTCTCCAGAAGAACTGCTAGTCCTTTTGCAGCCTACCTTCAAACTCCACCCGTGTTGCTCTATACCACTATTTTCTTTCGCAGGAAAATATTGTTCATTTAATTTGTTTTACATTTCCATCATCATGTCACGTTCTGACCTTTCATTTCCTTTGTTTTGTCTTTATTTAGTATAGTCAGGGCATGAGTTGGGGTGGGCAGTCTATGTTTAGGTTTCTGTTTCGGCCTAGTATGGTTCTCAGAGGCAGGTGTCGTTAGTTGTCTCTGATTGAGAATCATACTTAGGTAGCCTAGGTTTCACTATTGGTTTGTGGGTGTTTGTTTCCGTGTCTGTGACCACACGGGACTGTTTCGGTTTGGTTTTCGTTCATGTTCACATTTATTGTTTTGTATTTCTTAGTGTTCAGTTTATGTTTTATAATAAACGATATGGACACTTACCACGCTGCGTTTTGGTCTGATCCCTGCTACACCTCTTCAGATGAAGAGGAGGAAATCTGCCGTTACACATCACAACATTAGAGTCTATAATAGTGATTTATTCAAAACATTCCTGTTTCTTTAGCTGTAAATAATTATTTTACATTTCAGAAAAAAAGCAATGTTAATTCTGTTCTTAATGTTTAGTTTTTTTTGTAAAAAATTACGGAAAACAAACCAATAAGAAAACCGTTAAAGTACCGGATCGATAAGTAGTATTGGTAAGAGTAGTAATAGCGTTAAAATCTTAACGATACCCATCCTTATAGTGGGTACAACATCTCCTATACACTTCCTTATAAACTCGCTCACCGAGTCAGCGTATACGTAATGTTATTATCGGAGGCTACACGGAACATATCCCAGTCCACGTGATCGAAGCAATCTTGAAGTGAGGAATCCGATTGGTCAGACCAGCATTGGATAGACCTAAGTACGGGCGCTTCCTGTTTTAGTTTCTGCCTATAGGAGGGGAGCAACAAGATGGAGTATTTTTCAGATTTGCCAAAAGGAGGGCTGGGAGGGCCTGTATGCATTGCGGAAGTTAGAGTAGCAATAGTCGAGTGTGTTACTTGCTTGTGAACAACAATCGATATGCTGATAGCATTTAGGTAGCCTTGTTCTCAAATTAGCGTTGTTAAAATCCCAAGCTACAATAAATGCAGCCTCAATATATATGGCTTTCAGTTTGCATAAAGTCCAGTGAAGTTCCTTGATGGACATCTTGGTATCCGTTTGCGGGGGGATAAACACGGCCGTGACAATAACCGAGGACAGTTCTCGTTGGAGATAATACAGTTGGCATTTGATTGTGAGAAATTCTAGGTCAGGTGAACAAAAGGACTTGGGTTCCTGTATGTTGTTACAATTACACCATGAGTAGTTAATCATGAAACTTACACTTCCCCCTTACCGGAGAGATGTACATTTCTGTCGGTGCGATGCACTAAAATTACTTGGCTGTATGGACTCCGACAGCATGTATGTTACAATCCCGGAAATCTCTTTGGAAAGCAACTCTTACTCAGATTTTGTCGACTTTGTTAACTAGGGACTGGACATTAGTGAGTAATATACTTGGGAGTGGTAGGTGGTGTGTGCGCATCCCGAAGCCTAAATAGAAGACCGCTCTGGGACAATCTCCTCCGGCGGCGTTGTTTTGGGTCGGCCTCTGGAATCAATTCAAATGCCGTGGAAGATACAGACAAATGATCTGCGCTGGTAAGTTCACGTCTCTCTGATATCCAATAGTTCCTCTCAGTTGTATATAATAACACTTCAAGTTTTCTGGGCTAACAGTGTAATAAATAATACATATCAAATTAAATACTCCACAGTTCCCTAAGGACTTGAAGCGAAGCTGCCATCTCTATCGGCGCCATCTTGCAACAAAGTACTCTGGTATGATGAAACCAAGATTGAACACTTTGGCCTGAATGCCAAGTGTCACGTTTGGAAGAAACCTGGCACCATCCCTACAGAGAAGCATAGTGGTGGCAGCACCATGCTGTAGGGATGTTTTTTAGCGGCAGAGACTGGGAGACTAATCAGGATCGAGGCAAAGATGATCAGAGCAAAGTACAGAGAAATCCTTGATGAAAACCTGCTCCAGAGCGCTAAGGACCTCAGTTAGGGTGAAGATTCACCTTTCAACAGGACAACGACCCTAAGCACACAGCCAAGACAACGCAGGAGAGGCTTCGGGACGAGTCTCGGAATGTCCTTGAGTGGCCCAGCTAGAGCCCGGACTTGAACCCAATCTAATATCTCTGGAGAGACCTGAAAATAGCTGTGCAGCGATGCTCCCCATCTAACCGGAGAGCTTGAGAGGATCTGCAGAGAAGAATGTGAGAAACTCTCCAAATACAGGTGTACCAAGCTTGTAGAGTCATACCCAAGAAGACCTGAGGCTGTAATCATTGCCAAAGGTGCTTCAACAAAGTAATGAGTAAAGGGTCTGAATACTTATGCAAATGTGATTAAACATTTTTATTTTTTAAATACATTTCCAAAAATGTCTTAAAAACCTTATGGGGTATTGTGTATACATTGATGGAGGGGGGGACAATTTCATCCATTTGAGAATAAGGCTGTAACGTAACAAAATGTGGAAAAAGCCAAGGGGTCTGAATACTTTATGAATGCACCGTATACTGCGGGTTGGTTCAGTCTTTTTCTGAGTGGTAAAAACACACATTTCATACCAACTCCATCCCTCCCGTTTATTTTCACAACAATACCAACCTCGTCTGATCACGGTAGACACCAAAACAGGTCTCAAAAAGCTGGTTCAGAATTACAATATCTAATTTGGTTCCATCTGAAATCAAAAATACATTCAGAGTCAATAGAAGACAGTCTTTGATGGTTGGATTAAATCTCTCTCCCCCTCTGTCTGTCTCTCGGTCTGTCTCTCTCTCTCGCTCTCATATCAGTGCATGTTGTTACGTGCACCCAATACCAGACAGACTGTATGGTCTCTCATTCTTCTCCACTGAATTTGTCATCGTCTTCACTGATTCCCTTTCATCGTCCTCCTCTTTCTCATCAGTATTCCAAGGGGTCAAAACTAGGAAGACATGTGCACTCTTTATTTTGCTCCCTCCCTCGCTCACTGTTTCTTTCCCTCTCTCTCACTAACACAAAATCTTGGAAGAATACTACAGTCCAAGCTGCTTCATTGTATCCATTGTCTATAAATGGTGTATTGTGTCTTGTTAGAAATTAACCTCTCTCCATGGGATTCAATATTTTGATTATGAAACACGTTGATTTCAACAAAGAACATTTCTGTATTTGTATTGCAAATCCAAAGGAAATTACAACCTGCTTTTGTCAGCACGTCTCTCAAAATGTGGTCTCCAGCTAGTCACCCACCCATGCATGCACACTGCACAAGGTATACAGCCCCATTTTGGTGGCCTCTGATACATTATAATGCCATGATTCCATCTGAAATACACAGCAAAATTATTTAATACTTGAACAACTTAATCTCCCAGTTTGGTAAAATGAATTGTGGTATTGTGTAGAAAGACAAACATTTAAATGACTGAAAATGCATGAATTCAGTGTGTTGTTAGTTGTTTGGGATATTGCCTACATCTATACTGCATGATCAGGACTATTTTCTAAGTAAGATAACCCTTTTTAACAATAAACCTGTCTTCTATTGATATTCAAGATATTCATATCTACCATTTTATTGCAAGTTATGAATTGCCTCAATGATGTTTGTTTTTCAAATTCTGTATTTTATTGGCTCTGTGGCTGTGGACACTAAGGGTAAGCGAACCAATGTGTCATTTTTTTTTATTTGGGTGAACTCTCTCTTTGACCTGTCAATCAGTTTGACCTGTCAATCAATCACTGTGATTGGGATTGTCAGGGGAGGGGGCAGGATGTTTGTCAGTCACAGAGTTGGTATGGTTGTCAGTTATTGTGGGTGGGAATAGCCCCCCAAAAATCTTCTAATTACATTTATTGAGGCAAAAACCTAAGAAATGAGGCTGTATTCTATCAAGTAAACATACATTCCGTGTTTACAAAGCAATATAGAATTGCAGGAAACTGGTTCAGGGGGTGACCCCCAGACTCCCACCATAGTGTGCACCCACACTTTTATACAAAGTCATGCTTTCATGAATAGACCTACAGGTATGAATGAAGAAAGAAGCAGTTGTTAAACATGGGCTTTGCTACACAGAAAGCAACAGTTGGCAACTCCATAGTCAGCACTTCATTCAAATCAGTAGGCCTATATTAATATCTTTAATAATACCATATAATTATCATTAGCTTTTATAACCGTCAATTTTATATCATATTTTGGTCCAGAATGAGGCTCTCTCCAATACCTACTGTTCCTTCAGTGAGGATTCAACATCTTCCTTGAATGTTTTCATAATTTATCTGCAGATAATCACCGAAAAACAGTAATAGCCTACCATTATGCAAATTAGGGAGCCAAACTAATGGTCCTCACACCTATGCAATTCGGTTCCTGACATTCACCTAAAAGAGACATTCAAAAATAGCTGTTCGTTCACAAACAACCCATCACTAGGCTACACTGACTTCACTTTAGTGGTCACTGGAAAATCTCGACATGAGCTTGAATCCTAAGAAAATACACACAAGATCTTTAGTTTACTTGTCCCAACGCGATACCATGGACTTATAACTACGTTGTTTGATTTATGAATAGCAAAGGGATATAGGAGTTTGACTTTATTCAGTTCGGCACCTTTTATAATCTAGTCAACACAATCAAAGCACAGTAAACACAGTCAATAGCCTATGCGGCCCAACTCCTTGGCTTGCTAAATTAAACACGCAAAATAAATTAATGTGCCACAAAACGAGAATTAAGTGGATTTCAACTCATCGTTACCACTTACATTACAAGGGACGTATAAATTCACTCACAGGAGACAAAGAAGCATCATGCTTTCTCTTCTCTCTGAAAATAAATTTGACTGCAGCCAACCACAGTGCACAAAAATAACACAGGTACCGAGAGGCGGGACAGGCAGCAGATTGACAGACCAGCAGAGTTTCCCTGTCATCGCTCCATTTGTATAAGCCCTGTCAATAGATCACTAGAAGATGCATCATTTCATTCACTCTAGGGGGAGAAGGCTATAAGGACTTTTTTGACTAGAGAATTGAAACTTTTAAATGAAAAGAAGTCAAGTTAATTTATGAAGTGGAAAAAGTATCCGATTGCCAATTGATCTGTTAATGGCCGTTTTGCCGATTACTGTTATTCTTATTGTGTTACTTTTTATTATTACTTTTTATTTTTGTCAACTTGGTAAACATTTTCTTAACTCTTCTTGAACTGCACTGTTGGTTAAGGGCTTGTAAAGTAAGCCTTTCACTGTAAAGTCTACACTTGTATTCTGCGCATGTGACAAATAGTTTGATTCGATTTGGTCGGCGCCTTGGGAAACCGCTGATCATCCATAGCCTGTCATTACTTCTACTTCTAGAATTCCAACAAAGCCAACATCAAATTACAAAAGAAAATTCCACAGCACAGCACCCTACATCTGTGATTTGTTCACTAGTTAGGACATCTACTTTGTGCATGACAAGTGCTTTTTCCAACAATTGTTTACAGACAGATTGTTTCACTTATAATACACTGTATCACAATTCCAGTGGGTCAGAAGTTTACATACACTAAGTTGACTGTGTCTTTAAACAGCTTGGAAAATTCCAGAAAATGATGTCATGGCTTTAGAAGCTTTTGATAGGTTAATTGACATCATTTGAGTCAATTGGAGGTGTACCTGTGGATGTATTTCAAGGCCTACCTTCAAGCTCTGTGCCTCTTTGCTTGACATCATGGGAAAATCAAAAGAATTCAGCCAAGACAGCAGAAAAAAAATTGGAGACCTCCACAAGTATGATTCATCCTTGGGAGCAATTTCCAAATGCCTGAAGGTACCACGTTCATCTGTACAAACAATAATACGCAAGTATAAACACCATGGGACCTGGCAGCCTTAATACCGCTCAAGAAGGAGATGCATTCTGTCTCCTAGTGATAAACGTTCTTTGGTGCAAAAAGTGCAAATCAATCCCAGAACAACAGCAAAGGACCTTGTGAAGATGCTGGAGGAAACAGATACAAAAGTATCTATATCCACAGTAAAAAGAGTCCTAAATCACATAACCTGAAAGGCCGCTCAGCAAGGAAGAAGCCACTGCTCCAAAACTGCCATAAAAAAAGCCAGACTATGATTTCAAACTGCACATGTGGACAAAGATCATACTTTTTAGAGAAAGGTCCTCTGGTCTGATGAAACAAAAATAGAACTGTTTGGCCATAATGTCCATCGTTATGTTTGGGGGAAAAAGTGGGAGGCTTGCAAGCCGAAGAACACCATCCCAACCGTGTAGCATGGGGGTGGCAGCATCATGTTGTGGGGATGCTTTGCTGCAGGAGGGACTGGTGTACTTGACAAAATTGATGGCATCATGAGGTGGAAAATTGTGGATATATTGAAGCAACATCTCAAGACATCAGTCAGGAAGTTAAAACTTGGTCACAAATGGGTCTTCCAAATGGACAATGACCCCAAGCATACTTCCTAAGTTGTGGCAAAATGGCTTAAGGACAACAAAGTCAAGGTATTGGAGTGGCCATCACAAAGCCCTGACCTCAATCCTATAGAAAATTTGTGGTAAGAACTGAAAAAGCGTGTGCAACCAAGGAGGCCAACAAACCTGACTCAGTTACACCAGCTCTGTCAGGAGGAATGGGACAAAATTCACCCAACTTATTGTGGGAAACTTGTGGAAGGCTACCTGAAATGTTTGACCCAAGTTAAACAATTTAAAGGCAATGCTACCAAATACTAATTCAGTGTATGTAAACTTCTGACCCACTGGGAATGTGATGAAATAAATAAAAGCTGAAATAAATCACTCTACTATTATTCTGATATTTCACATTCTTAAAATCAAGTGGTGATCCTAACTGACTTAAGACAGGACATTTTTCTAGGATTAAACATCAGGAATTGTGAAAAACTGAGTTTAAATCTATTTGGCTAAGGTGTATGTAAACTTCTGACTTCAACTTGTATGTATGTATGACTGAATGTGTGTGTGTGTGTTAGTAGCAGCAGCATGGTTGGGAGGGGGCGGCCACCATGGACCCAAGGCAGCAGCCCCAACCCCACAGCTTGGGGACGATAACGTAACCGCTCCCCTCCTCACTACACCATCCACGCATGCGTGCACACACACACAGAATGGGGGGCAGGTACCCTACCGGTTAGAGTGTTAGGCCAGTAACCGAAAGGGTGCTAGTTCGAATCCCTTGAGCAAGGCACTTAACCCTAATTCCTCTAGGGTTGGCGTGGATAATGGCTGACACTGGCCATGACCCCACTCTCTGAGGGTGTCTCTTAGGGGGAGATGGGATATGCAAAAACACATTTCCAAATCACACATGCATATTAATACACACTTTTACATGTGTGAAATAGGACAAATATAAGCACTAACCACCTGACCACATGTTGCTTATATTACAGGGACCACTACATTACTTAATACCTCAATTACCAAAGACAATGGCTTAATTATAGAGTGGCATGAACATCAAACGTGGACCGTTACAATGAATTGAAAGGATGGTAATGGAGATGGTAGTTTCTGTTCAGGGCTCCAGCCAGTCAGTCATAGGACGCATCCCAAATTGCACCCTACTATTCCTATAGTGCACATCTTTTGACCAGAGCTAAAGCGGTTAGTGTTTAATGGTATCCCTGTGCGTCACAGTTGGAATTCACTTATTGTAGCCTACATTATGCGTTGAGGTACAGCTGTTTCAAATCCCCGAGACGACTAGGTGAAACATCTGTTGAGGTGCACTTGAGCAAGGCCATTTCTCCCATAAGTCACTCTGGCTAAGAGAGTCTGCTAAATGACTCAAATGTTAAATGTAATTGGTATACTACTGTATGTTTCATACATTTCCTTACATGAGTTTGACGTTGTGTTGACACCATTAAATTATATTACGTTTCTGTACTGTGTTGCTACACTAAAGCAAAACCTATTGCTGATGTTGAACAACATGGTAGGGCAAAATAGTGATATATGTTGGACCACCCTGATCCCTGGTATTGTGGCAGATAGAAACAGCTAAACAGACTACAGGCTTTCATTTATAGCAATTTACTTCATGTCCATGCATAGAATAGAAAGGTACAGGCATGGAGACCGACGGTCCTGTACTGTATTCAACATTCAAGTGACAGCTCAAAAGTAAGTGAATAGAATTAATCAATTAAATTACAAAATCAATAAAATCTATTTAAAAGTGGATACCCATCTCAGCTTCAGGCTAAATGGTTCACTCCCCATGAATAGAAACCTAATACCTATCAGCAAGCAACCCACACCCAGGAAATTAAATTACATTCATCCAGTAGCGATGATTCCTCCTCACTACAATTATACCATATTGTACTATGATTACATTCTCCATTGTAAATTCAAATCACACACACATTCTAGGAAATGAATTACTGAAGTAATCAAAGTCTATTCAAGTGAAGATTACTTAAGTGTCTGAAAAAAAGTTAGAAGACCAAATTGACCACAAAACTATCGGTTAGCGGCATGTTATGTTAGTAAATGTAATCTTAATTCCTTATTGCCCTTTTGAAAATACTTTCATTTGGAGTAATAATCATACAATTTTGAGAAACCCTTGAACAATTAACCTTTTGAAATGTTAATTGCCTTTATGTCCCCTTCAACCAAAGTGACTGCAGCTAAACCTGCATTTTTTACGACGTACAGTGCATTCAGAAAGTATTCAGACCCCTTGACTTGTTCCACATTTTGTTACTATACAGCCTTATTCTAAAATTGATTAAATATATATGTTTTTCTAAAATATACATACAAACCCTATTAATGACAAAGCGAAAACAGGTTTAGACATTTTTGCAAATGTATATAGAACTTTTTTTTATATATACAAAATACCTTCATTACATAAGTATTCAGACCCTTTGCTATGAGTCTCAAAATTGAGCTCAGGTGCATCCTGTTTCCATTGATCATCCTTGAGATGCTTCTAAAACTTGATTTGAGTTCACCTGTGGTAAATTCAATTTATTAGACATGATTTGGAAGACACACACCTGTCTATATGGTTCCACAGTTGATAGTGCATGTCAGTGCAAAAACCAAGCAATGGGGTTGAAGGAATTGTCCGTAGAGCACCGAGACAGGATTGTGTCAAGGCACAGATCACGGGAAGGATTGAAAGCATTGAAAGTCCCCTAGAAACAGTGGCCTCCAACATTTTTAAATGGAAGAACTTTGGAACTGCAAAGTCTCTTGCTAGAGCTGGCCAAAATGGGAGAACCTTCCAGAAGAACAACCAGCCCGCTAAGAGTTTGCCAAAAGGCACCTAAAGGACTCTGACCATGAGAAATAAGATTCTCTGGTCTGATGAAACCAAGATTGAACTCTTTGGCCTGAATTCCAAGCGTCACGTCTGGAAGAAACCTGGCACCATCCCTACGGTGAAGCATGGTGGTGACAGCATCATGCTGTGGGGATGGTTTTCAATGGCAGGTAATGGGAGACTAGTCAGGTTCGAGGCAAAGATGAATGGAGCAAAGTAGACAGATCCTTGATCAAAACCTGCTCCAGAGGGTCCAGGACCTCAGAGTGGGGTGAAGGTTCGAGGTCCAGCAGGACAACGACTCTAAGCACACAGCAAAGACAACGCAGGAGTGGCTTCAGGACAAGTCTCTGAATGTCCTTGAGTGGTCCAGCCAGAACCCGGACTTGAACATGATCTAACCTCTCTGGAGAGATCTGAAAATAGCTGAGCAGCAATGCTCCCCATCCAACCTGACAGAGCTTGAGAGGATCTGCAAAGAAAAATGGGAGAAACTCCCCAAATACAAGTGTGCCAAACTTTTAGCGTCATACCCAAGAATACTCGAGGCTGTAATCCCTGCCAAAGGTGCTTCAACAAAGTACTGAGTAAAGGGTCTGAATACTTATGTAAAATGTGATTGGTTTTTATTTTTAATAAATTAGCAAAAATTTCTAAACATGTTTTAGATTTTTTTTTAATTATGGGGTATTCTGTTTAGATTGAAAATAAAATAGATTTAATACATTTTAGAATAAGTCTGTAACGTAACAAAATGTGGAGAAGGTCAAGGGGTCTGAAAACTTTCAGTACACATGTAAGATTTTCATTTGAGCCAATTTAAACCCGCAACAATAGGAAATGTGAATTATTACATGGATTATAATTCATGTGCAGTTTTGTATGGGTTGATACATTTTTCATAAGGGAAAGTTAAGTAAAATTTCTGAAGTGGAAATTACAAACTTCTAAAGCCTTTTTAAACCTCAAATGCACTATAAAGCTTTACATTTCCTGCATTGCAGGAAAGTTCTCCTGCAACGGGGTGATTAAATATAGATCCTACATCTATACATATGACTCCTTATCGATCTCTATTCTTCTCATAGACTGCACGTCCATGCCAAGACTTGAATCATTGCGTGTCAAAGACAGACACTTTCTGACAACTGAAGTAGTTTGAAGATTTATGATTGCTAAACCATGGTATTTCATTGTAATATTTTTTTTGTTAAATGGTTATCAATAAGTTATATAAAGACAACAGGCAGGTGACTTACTGCATTAAGATGAAGATGATGAGTGTGAAGCCTGCCATGACGATGAAGGGCATGCCAGGGAAGGTGGGCAGGGTCAGAGGGAACAGGCCATTAAACATCACTGCTGCAAACATAATACATGTGGTCTCCACAGACGCAGAGAAGGAGAACATCGCACCTGCAGGGTCACAAAAGAAACACGGGTTTATGCAGAGCCTTAGGTTGACAGAGTGACATCAACTGAACTCATTCATGAACGTTGCAATAGTTGTTGAAACTCTCCAAATATAAGGCTCTGAGTTTGCAGTTGTTCTAAGTTTGAAGACACAAATTAGTCTAAGCATTGATTTCTGTGTTACAAATTAGTTTTTTTGGTGTGACTGTAAAATAAAATAGTTGACTACCCTAGAAAAGAAGAGTTTAGACTACCAACAGAGGTTTAACTATGTAATGTTTTCAGATGTCTGTACTTTCATTGAAAGCATTGTTTAAGTACACACAGTCCAGGTTGAATAACTTTGAACATGAAGACAAAATTTGATTTGATATCATTGTGTATGTCACATGCACTGAATACAACAGGTGGTAGACCTTCAAGTGAAATGCTTACTTACAAGAGATTAACCAACAACGCAGTTAAGAAAATACCACAAAAAAAGAGAAAACCAAATAATTAAAGAGCAGCAGTAAATAACAATAGCAGGGCTATATACAGGGGGTACCGGTACAGAGTCAATATGCGGGGGCACCGGTGTCGAGGTAATTATGTACATGCATGTAGGGTTATTAAGGTGGCTATACATAGATAATAACAGAGTAGCAGCAGCGTAGAGAGGGGTGCAAATAGTCTGGGTAGCCATTTGATTAGCTGTTCAAGAGTCTTATGGCTTGGGGGAAGAGGCTGTTTAGAAGCCTATTGGACCTAGACTTGGCGCTCCGGTACCGCTTGCCATGCGGTAGCAGAGAGAACAGTCTATGATTAGGGCTACTGGAGTCTTAGACAATTTTAGGGCCTTCCTCTGACACCACCTGGTATAGAGGTCCTGGATGGCAGGAAGTTTGGCCCCGATGTGATATACTGGGCCGTACGCATTACCCTCTGTAGTGCCTTGCGATCGGAGGCCGAGCAGTTGCCATACCAGGCAGGAATGCAACCAGTCAGGATGGTGCAGCTGTAGAACATTTTGAGGATCTGATGACCCATGCCAAATCTTTTCAGTTTCCTGAGGGGGAATAGGTTTTGTTGTGCCTTCTTCATGACTGTCTTGGTGTGTTCGGACCATGTTAGTTTGTTGATGATGTGGATGCCAAGGAACTTGGAAGCTCTCAACCTGCTCCACTACAGCCTCATCGATGATGAGGCAGCTCTACCCTTTAGCTCAGTGCGAATGTTTCCTGTAATCCATGGCCTCTGGTTGAGGTATGTACGTACAGTCACTCTGGGGACGACATTCTCTATGTACTTATTGATAAAGCCAGTGACTGATGTGGTATACCCCTCAATGCTATCGGAAGAATCTCAGAACATATTCCAGTCTATGCTAGCAAAACAGTCCTGTAGTTTAGCATCTGCTCATCTGACCACTTTTTTTATATACCGAGTCACTGGTGCGTCCTGCTTTAATTTGACTTGTAAGCAGGAACCAGGAGGATAGTTATGGTCAGATTTGTCAAATGGAGGGCGAGGGAGAGCTTTGTACACGTCTCTGTGTGTGGAGTAAATGTGGTCTAGAATTTTTTTCCCTCTGGTTGCACATTTAACATGCTGATTGAAATTCGGTAAAATTGATTTAAGTTTCCCTGAATTAAAGTCACCGAACCAATAGGAGAGCCGCCTCTGGATTAGTTTTTTCCTGTTTGCTTATGGCGGAATACAGCTAATTTTGTGCGGTTTTAGTGCCAACCTCGTTCTGTGGTGGTATGTGGACAGCTACAAAAAAATACAGATGAAAACTCTAGGTAGATAGTGTGGTCTACTGCTTATCATGAGATACTCTAACTCAGGCTAGCAAAACCTAGAGACTTCCTTGTACATTGTGCACCAGCTATTGTTTACATAAATGTGTCGGCCCCTCCCCGTGTCTTACCAGAGACTGCTCTTCTGTCTTGCCGATAGAGTGTATAACCAGCCAGCTATATGTTCTTAATGTCATCGTTCAGCCACGACTCAGTGAAACAGAAGATATTACAGTTTTTAATGTCCCGTTGGTAGGATATCCGTTCTTTCAGTCCGTCCCATTTATTTTCCAGCGATTGAACGTTAGCTAGCAGACCGGAAGGCAAGGGCAGATTAGCCACTCATCGCAAGGCACCCCGATCTTTTGCCTCGAAATCTCAGTTACCTTCTGCAGCAAATCACGGGGATCGTGGCCTGGTCGCGTGTCTGCAGTATATCCCTCACGTCCGACTCATTGAAGAACTCCTCGTCCAATTTGAGGTGAATAATCCCGGGTTCTGATGTCCAGAACCTCTTTTCGGTCACAAGAGACGGTAGCAGCAACATTATGTACAAAACAAGTTAAGAACAGAGCGAAAATAAATAAATAGCATGATTGGTTGAGAGTCAAAAAGATGGCAGCCCTATCCGGCGCTATCATGAATGACATAGTATTGCTCTGCGATGTTGTGACTGTGCTTATGTAACAGTATAACTTTAGACCGTCCCCTCGCCCATACCCGGGCGCGAACCAGGGACCTTCTGCACACATCAACAACAGTCACCCACGAAGCATCGTTTCCCATTGCTCCACAAAAGCCGCGGCCCTTGCAGAGCAAGGGGAACCACTACTTCAAGGTCTCAGAGCAAATGATGTCACCGATTGAAACGCTATTTAGCGTGCACCACAGCTAACTAAGCTAACCGTTTCACAACCGTTACACTTACAGTACCAACTAGAGATGCATAAGATGAATATGGAGCAGAGGGAGGGAAAGCTTAAGTGGTTCCAACATGGAATACTTATTGATCTGAGAGAGAGACTGGCTGCTAGCTACGTACTTTTTTATGTCAACTTAAAAGTGGCAGTGCAACATGCCTTTAGAATAAAAACAATGGGAAAACAAAACATTGTTTCTTACAGGGAACAAATGGTACAGGTTGTACATAAATGCAACAGCAGGCTTTGCATTTCACATAATTATACAGGGGCATTTCAGTAGCTAAGTATCGAGACAAGGTAGCTATTTAACTCTTGAAAATCTTGATTGCTATTCAATGTTATTTTGCCTGCAAGAACAGTATCATTACTAGTGGTGCAATGATTTGAGAAATAATACAAATGTTACCAATCTTTCAATGCAGGTATACATTCTACATAGTATTGTTTCAATAAAATGACTGAATAAGAGAAAGGAATAACAAAATGTTACTGTGCATCATTTGTTCACCCAACCATTCTCTGATGTGGCCATGATGGACTTATGGAGAACACGGAATATCCACGAGGCTGCTGGCCCTTTTCTCTATGCTGAGGATGTCAAGGTTCATCAAAATATAATAACATGCATATTTCTCTCAGGAGTTGGACTTGAGGAACAGGGAACATTCTGGGTCAAAAGTCCAATGTTAAACTGTCTCTTCATTTCAGTCACGTTGAAGTGTAATGTAAGGTACGCCTTGCAACTTATTCCGCTTGCTCTTTAGGGGGCTAGGTCAGGTTACTGTGAGGCACTTTGTGAACACTTGATGTAAAAAGGGCTTTATAAGTCAAATGTGATGGAGCAAATGTGGTGGAGCTCAAGACCCACCTTGTTCGTCTGGCTCTACGATGGTGGAGGACAGAGAGCGGATGACAGCCTGAGTGATGCCAGCAGGGGCAGACACCACAGCCACTGGGGGGGGGGGAGAGACAGGAAATGGCAGGGGAGGACAGACAGAACAAAATGAGGACAGACAGGACAGAACAGGAGGACAGGACAAATGGGCAGATGGGACAGGGGACAGACAGGACAGGGCGACAGACAGGTCAAGAGGGCAAACATGACATGAGGGCAGACAGGAAAGGAGGACATTTAACCCAGAAGAGGACAGACGGGACAGAAGGACCGACAGGACCGACAGGACAGAGGACAGACAGGATAGAGCAGAACAAGACAAAAGTTACATTAAAAAACTATGAGACATATTAGCCAATAAACTGCATTATCTATGAGATAAGGTTGATGTTATTAAGCTCAGGCTCATTAAAGGGGAGGTGAGGGTAAGGCATTGCATTCTCCTTTATTAGAATACAGTTTAAAGCCGAATCATCACAAATGAGGATGTGTGTGTGTTCGTGTGTGTGCACGCATGTAGGTGTGCTGTATGTGTACTTATTATGTTTGTTACTTAAAAGGTGCACTACGCAGAAAAGGCTCCGTAATTTCCTGGTGGCTAAAATTCAAATAGTTGGCCTAATTTACCATAACCAAACATTTGTATTTTCAGCTGTTAGAAGCTGGTGTACAAAACCGAAAGTAAAAAGATAAAGACGAAACGTAAGAACGGGAAGCAGAAATAGCACCCCCAAAAAGTGCCATATTGCAGCTTTAAAACATGCAGTCAGACGAACCAACTCCTGCCGGGCTATGGAAATGGGGGTGATGACTCTGAAGCTGTACCAGCGTGCTAACCCTCATTATTCCAGACAAAGGAAGAGAGCGGAATGCAGATATCTGGTGAGGTTGCAGCTAATTATTCACATAATGCTTAAAAGTGTGTGTGTGGTCACGCCACTCATCTCCACTCTAAAATGCTTTAGTCCACCTCCACGTTGATTAGAATAACAATTTCCACAACTATTTATTTAATTAAGGATATCAATACCCATCCTGTACACCTCCCTCGGTCTCAAAAGCCTGTCTGACCACGAGGCTGGCACAATGCACTGTTATCCTAAAAGAGTCCGTGTTTAAGCAGCTCGTCATGAAAATGACAACTTTACATACTCCAAGACAAAAGGATTTGTGTTTCTTTTTAATTAAAGCACAGCAGTGTCGAAGTGTGTCAACATCATCACAACAACTCCTGGCTAAAATCCAATCCAGCCTGTACTGTAAAGTTGCAGTCTTAACCTCATCAGTTACGAAGGTCTCTGCATGAAACCTTTCAAATATTTTTTCTTTTATACCAGGGGTGGCCACCCTCCTCCCAAAGAGGGAGAGGCCCTGCATCTACATGCTTACTCCACCCCTGCTGTAACACACCTGATACAGCCAATCAGGGTCCTGGTGGGTAGCCAATTCCTAGAATCAAGTGTGTTAGATTAGGGTTGGAGCAAAAGCCTGCAGGAGGGTAACTCTACAGGACGGTGGTAACTCTACAGGGGGACGGTAAGGCACCAAAACTTTTATATTTGAGAAAACGTCTGGGATTTTATTCATAGTGTCTCAGAGTAGGAGTGCTGAACTATCCATATTCTTAAAACACTTTGTGAATAGCGGCCCAGAATTTCATATTAGTTCAGTACATCATCAATCCGTGCATAGGTCCCCTCACCTAGAAACACCATCCATGTGTTAGTGGAGAAGGCCATTAGAACTAAGCCTGCTGTCCTGAAGAGAACACTCACTTTGGCCAGAGTCATCTCTCCTACCACTCTCATAAGCAGTGGGAAGATCCCCAGCAGGGTAAACCCCTAGGACAAAACATTACATACCTTTAGACATTCTTTACTTCTTATTGCATATTAATGATTGTTTAATGCTTGATTGGAAGTTGAATGAATTGGATACATTGAGTGATGGGATCATAGAGTCTATTATTCCTAACAATTAACAATCTGCAATTACAGTTGGGCAATCAATTTACTGGTCGCTCCTAAAAACACAATTTTGGGTAATTTGGGAAAGTTTGCTGTTTGGCTTTTGTTCTACGAGTCATTATATGTTGGAACCGCATTCCTTAGTTTGCCAAAACACTGCATCAATTAACCTTTAGAGATTGTGTCAAAACAACAAACATGGATATTTATGTACGTGTGTGTGTAGGCTATATATGTGCGTGCATACACTTCACGCCCGAGTGTGTGTGCGCGCGTGCGTCTGTCTATGCCCATCAGAGTGCCTGTGTAATGTGACTCATTTGCCCTCTTTGTCTAAAAGCTGACAGATTTGATTTAATTATCCCGTCCAGCTCAGGGTGACAAGTTGCCAGTGTCCTCATCCCCCCTCTGCCCCCTTCCCTCACCAGCAGTCTCAAATCTACACTAGGAAACATATTAGGAATGCATAAACGTTTCCCTGAGAAGGTCAGCTCTCTATGTTTTTACTTCAATCAACTCATTAGAGCTTGTGGTGTTTGTGGTGTTTAATCATTCTTAGGGAACTCTGCTCTGCCCTAATTACAAGTCAATCTCATTCTCAACCTTTAAGCCAATTATTAAAAGCTACCTCAAGGAGAGGAGCCGTGAACCCACCCCTGCTGCCCTCCCAGACCTACTACGGAGGAGAAGTAATACATTTAATTGACAATTCCATAACCCTTTGATATTCTATTATGTAACTAACATTAATATTGGGGATGGATTACCTGTGTTAGTTTAGCCGAGGCTACAAGCTGCTCATTTTCTCCTCCTAATTCCCCGAGCTCTCCCTTGTTTTTTCAACTTTCACTGTTTGAATCCCGAGAGCTAAAAACAAACCCTGTAGTTTTCCCCCCTTCTAAAGTCTTTCATCTGTTGGTAATTAAAGTATGTTTGTAGCAGAGGGCAAGAAGCAACACTCAGACATTCCCCATAGACTACGGACATAATACACCTCCTCCTCCAAATCGATTCCGCTGCCTGCCTCAGAGTCAGCCCAACAAAAGGCAGCAGAGCGTTCTGAGAGCCCCTGTGGCACCGTGCGGAGCAGTTGAGCCGACAGACTAAATGGGAAAGCGTCGCCTCTCCGATCTGGATTCTGAGCTCTTTAACAAGCAGTCTTTGTTTAAGTGTCACATCAAGGCAAGACATCGACCCAGACTCATTCATGAGATCACGAAGGACGAAGAGAGACACACTCAAGTACCCGCACCGCACCCTCCCCCCCTCCTCCCACACACACACACACAATCATACACACCCCCAAAGGGTCCCTTGAAATACATACAGCATCTGAGTTGTAACTGCTGTGAACATATTAAAACTATGGTTGCTATTGGTTCAGATCAGTAAAGGTCTTGTGTAAGTACATTGTTTGGATGTTTTTTGTGTGGTTTCAGCTATTTTTATTGAAACTATTTTTGTTTCTGTTTTGCCGTTATGTGGTTTGGGATTTCTAAAACAAGGTGAAACGGTAAGAATGTGTTATTGTAAATGTGTGGGGACCGGATGGTACTATGCACTCTTGCTCCGAGCCATGGGACATAGCTAGTGCATATCATTAACTATCATCCAATCCATGGCCAGTCAAGTGGAGACCTGTGGACCTTGGTTTGGAAAGTCGCACGTGGGTAACTAACCCCAGTACGCAGACAGAGGAACAGTAATCATGTGATCTGAGTCATGTGCAAATGTTTTCACAACATTATGCAATGACCATTGGCAGTACTCTAGGAACATATAAAGCCAACGGCCATGGGATCATCATTTTTTCAGTTAGATTTAGTTTTATGATTGAATCAGCTGAACAAATAAACCCATAGGTGCAAGTGGTAATGCAAACAAATGTAGCTTCCATTTGAAATGTACAGTACAGAGCTGGACCTCTAGTTATGTGGATCAGACTTTGCACCATATCATCCAAATCTTTACATATTACTGTCTTATTACAGTATAATTGTCAATGCATTTCTCAGTGATTTGAGTCTTTAGTTGCTGGGAAAATCAATTGATGTTTGCCTTTTGGTGCATCTAAATCACAATCATGACCTTTCTGATGAAGCAGAGCCACTTACTAACAGCAGCATCTGGGCTGATTTGAACACGCCATACAGTTCAGTTGTGAACTCCCTTGGCTCGTACTTCAAATAGAGCAGGGAGATAGCCTGCTCTCCTGGAGGGAGGAAACACACACACACACACACAGAATTATTGCAAACGTAATAAATGTTTAGAGCGAGTTTAAGATATAGAGGAAAGGTTCATATAGAGTTGTAATGCAGTTATTGTGGTGGAATATTACTTGTCGGTTATATATACAGTACCAGTCAAAAGTTTGGACACCAATTCATTCAGTGTTTTTCTTTCATTTACTATTTTCTGCATTGTAAAATAATAGTGAAGACATCAGAACTATGAACACATATGGAATAATGTAGTAACCAAAAAAAAGTGTTAAATAAAAATATATTTTATATTTAAGATTCTTCAAAGTAGCCACCCTTTGCCTTGATGACAGATTTGCACACTCTTGGCATTTTCACAACCAGCTTCACATGGAATGCTTTTTCAACAGTCTTGAAGAAGTTCCCACAAATGCTGAGCACTTGTTGGCTGCTTTTCCTTCACTCCGCGGTCCTACTAATCCCAAACCATCTCAATTGGGTTGAGGTCGGGTGATTGTGGAGGCCAGGTCATCTGATGCAGCACTCCATCGCTCTCCTTCTTAGTCAAATAGCCCTTACACAGCTTGGAAGTGTGTTGGGTCATTGTCCTGTTGAAAATCAAAATGATAGTGGAACTAAGCGCAAACCAGATGTGATGGCGTATCGCTACAGAATGCTGTGGTAGCCATGCTGGTTAAATGTGCCTTGAATTCTAAATAAATCACAGACAGTGTCACCAGCAAAGCACCCCCACACCATTACACCTCCACCTCCATACTTCACAGTGGGAACCACACATGCAGAGATCATCTGTTCACCTACTCTGCGTCTCACAAAGACACGGTGGTTAGAACCAAAAATCTCAAATTTGGACTCATCAGACCAAAGGACATATTTCCACCGGTCTCATGTCCATTGCTCATATTTCTTGGCACACGCAAGTCTCTTCTTCTTATTGGTGTCATTTAGTGGTTTCTATGCAGCAATTCGACCACGAAGGCCTGATTCACGCAGTCTCCTCTGAACAGTTGATGTTGAGATGTTACTGTTGCTTTTACTCTGAAGCATTTATTTGGGCTGCAATTTCTGAGTCTGGTAACTCTAATGAACTTATCCTCTGCAGCAGAGGTAACTCTGGGTCTTCCTTTCCTGTGGCGGTCCTCTTGAGAGACAGTTTCATCTTAGCGCTTGATGATTTTTGAGACTGCACTTGAAGAAACTTTCAAGTTCTTGAAATGTTCCCAGATTGACTGCCCTTCATGTCTTAAAGTAATCATGGACTGTCATTTCACTTTGCTTATTTGAGCTGTTCTTGCCATAATATGGACTAGGTCTTTTACCAAATAGGGCTATCTTCTGTAGACCACCCCTACCTTAACAACTGATTGGCTCAAACACATTAAGAAAATTCACTTAACAAGGCACACCTGTTAATTGAAATGCATTCCAGGGACTACCTCATGAAGCTGGTTGAAAGAATGCCCAGAGTGTGCAAATCTGTCATCAAGGCAAAGAATGGCAAAATATATTTTGATCTGTTTAACACTTGTTTGGTTACTATATAATTCCATGTGTTATTTCATAGTTTTGATTTCTTCACTATTATCCTACAATGTAGAAAGTAGTAAAAATAAAGAAAAAACCTGGAATGAGTAGGTGTGTCCAAACTTTTGACGGGTACTGTACGTGAACCATAGATTTTCATGACTGTCTTTAAATGGGTAATTTTACATGTAGGTGTACAGGGCAATCACATACTTCTGTAAATACAGACTGTCACTGAAATGGTACATCTCATTTTCCATTTCATAAAATAATTGCTAGGAATGATTCTATAAGACATTTGAGATACTGGCATTTTATTCACTATTTAGGGTTTTAGGACATTTAGGGTGCTTGAACACATGGCCTCTTGCATGTATAGACATGAGCTCTGAAGTACATTTGTAATGTATTCATAACCAAGTATGAATTACTATAATAGTAACTATATAACTGACAGCCTTGGCAATTTCAAAAATGGATTGGGTTTATTATGAAGTGTACCATAACTGTACATGAGTTCAAAAATCATGTGTCAATGTATGGATGACAAACTATACATTGACATTGAGGTACTCAATGGTGTTTAAGAAACATTATCTAACATGCAGGAAGTAGGCTTACATATTCCAGTATTCAAAAGAAAATATTACATGACATGAGACAGGGAATGTAAACACTGAACCACATTCAAAATTGTTTCTTGGTGACAGTGAGTGCACAGATGCGTACTGCTAATACTGTAAGGGCCTACCATAATGTATGTGTCAAATAAGAAAACAATATGACAGCTCGATTGAAAACCCTCAGGGCAAGAAGCAACACTCAGACATCCCCCATAGACTACGGACTTAATACACCTCCTCCTCCAAATCGATTCCGCTGCCTGCCTCAGAGTCAGCCCAACAAAAGGCAGCAGAACGTTCTGAGAGCCCATGTGGCACCGTGCGGAGCAGCGAGCCGACACAGACTAAATGGGAAAGCATCACCTCTTCGATCTGGATTCTGAGCTCTTTAACCACATTCAACATTGTTGAGTGCACAGATGCTGTATTGCTTATACTGTGAAGGTCTATCATACTGTATGTTTCAAATAGGAAAACAATGGCATTAATAGCTCATTTGAAAACCCTCAGTTGAACAGCTGTGTTGAGACAATAATGATCAAACAACAGATGGAGTTTACTCACCTACAGCTACCAGGTTGTTGATGAATGTGCAGACTATAAGAAGGTGGAGTTTCTGCCTCTGCTGTCCTGGCCTCCTCCTGAACATGGCTTTGAAGGACCTCTTGACATCAGACAGGCACAACAGGTTGGATGATGGTTCAGTGTCAGTGTCACCAGCTTCACATGGCAGTCTGTCTCCATCTTCCCCTGAGGGTGGAGGTGGGACTGAGCGTTCAGGATCCCGTAACCAAACCAGAATATAGAGCACTGAGAGAACATGGCAGGAGCAGTATGCCACAAATGCAGACATCAGCCCAAACTCCTGTATCAAGAAACCAACTAACAAGAACCCCACCATCCCTCCTACGTAGATCATCGACTCTGCCGCCGCCATACGCAGAGTACGGTTACTCCCCAACCCGGCTGTGACATCTGCTAAGTAACTAAACGAGCTAAGGAATACTGAGACGTATCCTCCAGAGAGGCCCGTTACCCCTGCAGCGACTAGCGACCAGTACACACTAATGTCCTCCAGTAGAGACATTGCTATGAGCACACCACCACTGACCAGAGACATAAGGCAAGGCAGCAGCATGACAGCCTTGCGGCTGGAGCGGTCAGACCAGGAACCTAGCAGCATGGCTGGAAGGATGGACAGTAGGCTGGTCACACATGTGTAGATTAGGAGGATGTAGGAGGAACGACCCTCAATCAGCTCCTCCTCATCCTTGAGGTGCGCCGGGCTGCTGCAGATGTAAGAGTCTTGAAACAGCTCATAGCAAACCTGGACAGAGGAACAGACACTTTAAGGTTTCCAGATCAAGGTTAAGCCTAGTCCTGGAATAGAAAGCGTGCACAATAGAGAATCTATTTAATACATTTTTTTGTCCAGGAAAAGGCGTAATCTGGACACAGGAATTGTTCCCTAATTTAGTAGGTACTCATGTTAGGGACTATTGCTATTATACACTTTTTTCATAATATCATTTCATAATGACTCCCAGAGCTAATGCCTAGGCTTCAGCTCAAAATACGTATGCAGTGTTGAGGCATGTAAAATGACCTTAGTCAATCCCACAGTTCCCATTGCACAGACTCAAGAACACATTTAATTCAAACCATACTTCTGCTTCCCTGTCTACATTCATCGTTCACATTTTACTGGATAAAATCGAACCTGCAGAGCTGAACTTACTCTTGGGGAACCATTTCATCTGCTATGCATGCTATTGCAACATGGAAAGTGCTACAGCATTAATGAGCCCAAACAGACAGATAAGATGTCAGTCTGAAATTATTAAATAAATCTGGACAATATAAACCATAAAAACAGAGAAAAACGACACAGAGAAATGATGGCCCTCGCTGCAAGAGGCACATTGTCTAGAGAGTTTTATGTACAGTACATACAGACGTTGTTTGACGGTTGAACTTTGTAGTGTATTATATGTATGTGCTGCCTCACCTATACATGGATATTGAATTGAGTTCAGCAGAGGTAGGAGAGAGAGGAGGGAGTAGACTGTATATTAATGAAAAGGCAGGGAGCTGTGAGAATCAGATATTTGCATGTCTATGCTATTTGTAACCCACAAGCATACAGTAGCCTATATCGGTTCAGTCCTATGTCTGAGCTTTACATTTGCTTTGAGTTCCATTGAAAGAAAAAAAAAGTGCCCAAATTGTATACACTCTACTCTAAATTTCGGGATATCATATCTAATGGTAGGCCTACTATTTTAATCTCAATGTCAGGTTGATTGATTTAGACTTTTACTGTTCATATGTCACTGGAACTGACAGGACTGTTTCACCTCATTTTGGTGGAAAAATTGGTCTAGTTGAACATGTAAAAGCAACAAAAATCGAGTATAGCCGATGGTACTGAAAATATCAACCATAGTTCTGATAGTTTAATGAATAGCCTAATACGCGAACATGTGTAAGTAAACAGGTGTGTTTGATAATGCCGCGAGCAGATCGTTGGCCCACTGTACCTTTGCGATGACCAGCTGTTGATACGCAGGCGTCACGATGAACGTGCTGGTCATGTAGAAAAAAATGACCGGCTCCACGGTCACGAATGTTCGGACCCGTTGTCCCCATGTTGACATATCGTTGTTGAGTCGCTCTTGCAATAGCAGACAAGTGCAAACACGACTGGCGTAACAGAAATGCAAAAGACAAGGTAAATCTTGCTACAATTAGCCTATAGGAGGTATAACAAGTTATCGAAGTCTTACAGAGGAGTCACATGTTTGTCAGTATAACGCATCATTACCTCGTCCCTACAGTAAAAATGACAAGTTCCATGTTATAAAAATGAGTCACAGCAGCTCCTCGTTTCGCAATAAAGTAAAAGGTTGCACTCCCAAAAGACACTCAATTCCCAGTATGCACTAGCTAATTTTGTTCATGTTAGGATCAATTCAAAAGTAGTGTACTATGTAGGGACTAGTCTATAGGTTGCCATTTGGGATGAATGAATGTGCAAAAGGTCAAACCTTGGCCACCATGGTTTTGCAGACTAGGCTAAACAATAAGACCATGATACACCTTCCTGTTTTGCTTCAGTGGAGTTGGAAAGAACACTACAGAGAGATGACAACGACCACCTGACATAAAAAAAAATATGTTGCCTTTTTAACCGGTGTGAAATGGCTCACTAGTTAGCGGTGCGCACTAGTAGCGATTCAATTGGTGACGTCACTCCGTCTGAGCCCTTGAAATAATTAAGGTATAACATTTATTGAGGAAAGACAATTGGGTACTTTGGCGACTGACATGCTGACCAGACCGGACACGTCGCGCGCGAGCGTTGCAAAATACATTTTCACATACATGTTATTCAAACATTAAACCCACACTGCTCGCTGGTCTGCGTGGCCAGTGTTGCCAACACATTTTAAGGGGAAGTTGCTAGAGGCAGGTCGATTTGTTGCTAAAAGTTGCTAAAAGTTGCTAAATTATGTTGGGATGTCATTGCGTGATGACGTCATTATGTAATAACGAAAACCGCGTTGTTACGTAAATACACAATGACGTTACTCAAATTGACTGGCCATCTCAGCGAAAAATATGATTTGACATTGGTTAGTTTAGATTTGTTTATTGTCACATATTTTTATTTGTAAAATTTTTACCCAAGATGGCATACGTCCTTTGTCATGTCCCGTGTATATATATATTTACATCTTTTCCTCGCATATATTTTTATATATATTTTTTCTAAAAATCTCAACTTCAAAACACTCTCCTGCAAACCATCTCACCAATTTAAACCAAAAAAAAGTATTATTCACCTCAAATCTGAAATCCACAATAGAAGCTAGCCACGGTTGGTGGTCATCAGCTATCCTTTAGCTCGAAAAGCTATCGACAGTTTTGTACCACGCGACTCAGACCAGAGCATACCGGACCTATTTTCTCTCCATATTCCCGGATTTCACAAGGTGGCTAAAAACAGACCTCCATCCTCTGCCAGGTTGCTACCCATGGCTAGCTGTCTGAATCGCCGTGACCCCAACCAACCTCACTACTCACTGGACCCTTATGATCACTCGGCTAAGCATGCCTCTCCTTAATGGCAATATGCCTTGTTCATTGCTATTCTGGTTAGTATTTATTGGCTTATTTCACTGTAGAGCCTCTAGCCCTGCTCATTATACCTTATCCAACCTTTCAGTTCCACCACCCACACATGCGATGATATCACCTGGTTTCAATGTTTCTAGAGACAATATCTCTCTCATCATCACTCAATGCCTAGGTTTACCTCCACTGTATTCACATCCTACCATACCTTTGTCTGTACATTATACTTTGAATCTATTTTTTCGCCCCCAGAAACCTCCTTTTACTCTCTGTTCCGGACGTCCTAGATGACCAATTCTCATAGCTTCTAGCCGTACCCTTATCCTACTCCTCCTCTATTCTTCTGGTGATGTAGCGGTGCATCCAGGCCCTGCAGTGCTTTGCTCCACTCCTATTCACCAGGCACTCTTTTTTGAGGACTTCACTAGACATAATAGCCTTGGTTTCATGCATGTTAACATTAGAAGCCTCCTCCATAAGTTTGTTTTATTCACTGCTTTAGCACACTCTGCCAACCCGGATGTCCTAGCCGTGTCTGAATCCTGGCTTAGGAAGGCCACCAAAAATCCTGAAATTTCCATCCCTAACAATAACATTTTCCGACAAGATAGAACTGACAAAGGGGGCGGAGTTGCAATCTACTGCAGAGATAGCCTGCAGAGTTCTGTCATGCTATCCAGGTCTGTGCCCAAACAATTCGAGCTTCTACTTTTAAAAATCCACCTTTCCAGAAACAAGTCTCTCACCGTTGCTGCTTGTTATAGACCCCCTTCAGCCCCCAGCTGTGCCCTGGACGCCATAAGTGAATTGATCGCCCCCCCCCCATCTATCTTCAGAGTTCTTACTGTTAGGCGATTTTAACTGGGACATGCTTAAAACCCCGTCCTACAATCTAAGCTAGATGCCCTCAATCTCACACAATTTATCAAGGAACCTACCAGGTACAACCCTAAATCTGTAACCATGAGCACCCTATTAGATACCATCTTGACCAACTTGCCCTCTAAATACACCTCTGCTGTCTTCAACCAGGATCTCGTCACTGTCAAACACTCCCTAAAACACTTCAGCGAGCAGGCCTTTCTAATCTACCTGGCCTGGGTATCCTGGAAGGATATTGACCTCATCCCGTCAGGGGTGCAACAGGGTACAATCCTCAGGCCGACCCTTTTTCTCTGTATATATCAATGATGTTGCTCTTGCTGCTGGTGATTCTCTAATCCACCTCTACTCAGACGACACCATTCTGTATACATCTGGCCCTTCTTTGGACACTTTATTTTAATTTTTTTATTTCACCTTTATTTAACCAGGTAGGCTAGTTGAGAACACGTTCTCATTTGCAACTGCGACCTGGCAACAAACCTCCAGATGAGCTTCAACGCCACACAACACTCCTTCCGTGGCCTCCAACTGCTTTTAAATATGAGTAAATCTAAGTGCATGTTCTTCAACCGATTGCTGCCCGCACCCTCCCGCCCGACTAGCATCACTACTCTGGACGGTTCTGACTTAGAATATGTGGACTACAAATACTTAGGTGTCAGGTTAGACTGTAAACTCTCCTTCCAGACTCACATTAAGCATCTCCAATCCAAAATTAAATCTAGAATTGACTTCCTATTTTGCAACAAAGCCTCCTCATGCTGCCAAACATACCCTCGTAAAACTGACTATCCTACCGATCCTTGACTTCGGCGACGTCATTTACAAAATAGCCTCCAACACTCTACTCAGCAAACTGGATGTAGTCTATCACAGTGCCAACCGTTTTGTCACCAAAGTCCCATATACTACCCACAACTGCGACCTGTATGCTCCCATTGCCTGGCCCTCACTACATATTTGTTGCCAAATCCACTGGCTCCAGGTCATCTATAAGTCTTTGCTTGGTAAAGCCCCGCCTTATCTCAGCTCACTGGTCACCATAGCAACACCCACCCATAACACGTGCTCCAGCAGGTATATTTCACTGGTCATCCCCAAAGCCAACACTTACTTTGGCCGCCTTCCCATCCAGTTCTCTGCTGCCAATGACTGGAACGAGTTGCAAAAATCACTGAGGCTGATTTTTCAGCTGTCAGAGCAGCTTACTGATCACTTTACCTGTACACAGCCAATCTGTAAATAGCACACCCAACCTCATCCCCATATTGTTACTTATCCTCTTGCTCGTTTGCACCCCAGTATCTCTACTTGCACATCATCATCTGCACATATATCACTCCAGTGTTAATGCTAAATTGTAATTATTTTGCCTCTATGGCCTATACATTTGTTTATGTGTAAATCTGTGTTTATTTTGTCGCACTGCTTTGCTTTATCTTGGCCAGGTCGCAGTTGAAAATTAGAACTTGTTCTCAACTGGCCTACCTGGTTAAATAAAAAATAACAAAATGAATGATTCTACTATTATTTCTTAGTTTTTTAAAATGTTATATATTTTAAAAAATATGTATTTGTTTGTAATTTTATTTTTACTTATTTTTTGCAGGATGGCACCGACAGATGGTCGCCTCGCTTCGGGTCCTTCAGAAACTATTGCAGTATTTTTTTTAAATGTATTATCTTTTACATTGTTAGCCCAAAAAATCTTAAGTGTTATTACATACAGCCGGGAATAACTATTTGATATAAGAGCGATGCCAACTTACCAACATTACTACCAGGAATATGATCCTTTGTTCAGACCACCGCCCAGGACGGTGGATCTACAGCAGAGGGAGCACCCCCCTATCCACATTGAAGGGACAGTAGTGGAGAAGGTGGAAAGTTTTAAGTTCCTTGGCATACACATCACAGATAAACTGAAATGATCCACCCACACAGACAGTGTGGTGAAGAAGGCATGCCTCTTCAACCTCAGGAGGCTGAAGAAATTTGTACGGCAACTGCACCACCCTCAACTGTAAGACTCTCCAGAGGGTGGTGTGGTCTGCACAACGCATCACCGGGGGCCAACTACCTGCCCTCCAGGACACCTACAACACCCGATGTCACAGGAAGGCCAAAACCATCATCAAGGACAACAACCACCTGAGCCACTGCCTGTTCACCCCGCTACCATCCAGAAGGCGAGGTCAATACAGGTGCATCAAAGCTGGGACAGAGAGACTGAAAAACAGCTTCTATCTCAAGGCCATCAGACTGCTAAACAGCAATCACGAACTCTGCTGCCTACATAGAGACTCATATCACTGGCAAGGTTAATAAATGGATCACTTGTCACTTTAAACAATGCCACTTGAGTAATGTAAGATATGTTAACAATATTAATCTCATTACTCATTACCATCTATTGCACCTTGCCTATGCCGCTCGGCCACCGCTCATCCATATATTTATATGTACATATTCTTATTCCATCCCTTTAGATTTGTGGGTATTTGGTAGTTGTTGGAGAATTGTTAGATTACTAGATAGATATTACTGCACTGTCGGAACTAGAAGCACAAGCATTTCTCTACACTCGCATTAACATCTGCTAACCATGTGCATGTGACCAATCAAATTTGATTTGATTTAGAAAATAGTAAAAATAAAGAAAAACCCTTGAATGAGTAGGTGAGTCCAAACTTTTGACTGGTACTGTAATTGGACGCAAGTGGCATTTTGACAACTATGAAATACAAACTTAATATCAGAATTATGCCTGTTTTTACTTTGTCATTATGGGGTATTGTGTGTAGATTTCTGAGGATAATGTTTTATTTAATCAATTTTAGAATAAGGCTAAAACAAAAGAAAATGGAAATAGTCAAGTGGTCTGAATACTTTCCGAAGGCACTTGTAACAGAATTCCTCCCCTTCTTCTGAGGAGGAGTAAGGATCGGACCAAGATGCAGCGTGGTAAGTGTCCATATCGTTTATTTTAAAACATAAACTGAACACTGAGAAATACAAAACAATAAATGTGAACATGAACGAAAACCGAAACAGTACCGTGTGGCGACAAACACTGACACGGAAACAAACACCCACAAACCGAAAGTGAAACCCAGGCTACCTAAGTATGATTCTCAATCAGAGACAACTAATGACACCTGCCTCTGATTGAGAACCATACTAGGCCGAAACAGAAACCAAACATAGAAAAACAAACAGACTGCCCACCCCAACTCACTCCCTGACCATTCTAAATAAAGACAAAACAAAGGAAATAAAGGTCAGAATGTGACAGCACTGTACTTGTTAACAGGACAAGTTTAAATAAATGGCACTAACTTTGATTATACTAACACTCGTATTTCATGTCACAACGTTTCGCCGATATGTATGCTATGATACTGGTAAAGTTTTGTCTGGCGCCCGTGTCGCTGTCGCACTAGCCAAGAAACACTTCCCCAAGTTCTGGACAGTGCTGGCCGTAAATAAGCTAGCTAACGTTAGCTGATGGATACAAACAATGTTCTTTCCCAAAAACATACCAAAACTACATAATCTGTTTCTTTAGCTATAGTTAGCTAGCTAACTATCTAGATAAGTGTCATCTTCTAAAATATTCCTAATTTACAAGACAGTTCTTACTTGATTAATGGTGGCCGGACCCACCTATGTGAAGCTAGCCACAATAAGGATTAGCCACAATAGTGGAATTTGCAGGTTGCCTTCAAAATAAAAGTCTCTCAATGAAAGTAATTCAAATAATCCACAAAAAAGTGTAATCATGCCATAAAGGAATAGATCATGCTAAACGAGGTTGGATTGGAATGTTCTTATATAAATTGAACAAAATACAATTGTTAATTTGACAAAAGTCTGTCAATCACACTGGATGTATTAGACTTTAAAATTGCATTGGGGGCATACTTATTTCACTGTATAGTCTTACCTACAGTATGGATTGTGGATCAATCACATGGGGTATCAGTTTACTCAGAGAACATTAGCGTCGTAGTTCTTATTGCGGGACTCTGAAATCACTGTGACTTGAGCCACATGTACAGTGGGGCAAAAAAGTATTTAGTCGGCCACCAATTGTGCAAGTTCTCCCACTTAAAAAGATGAGAGAGGCCTGTAATTTTCATCATAGGTACACTTCAACTATGACAGACAAAATGAGAAAAAAAATCCAGAAAATCACATTGTAGGATTTTTAATGAATTTATTTGCAAATTATGGTGGAAAATAAGTATTTGGTCACCTACAAACAAGCAAGATTTCTGGCTCTCACAGACCTGTAACTTCTTCTTTAAGAGGCTCCTCTGTCCTCCACTCGTTACCTGTATTAATGGCACCTGTTTGAACCTGTTATCAGTATAAAAGACACCTGTCCACAACCTCAAACAGTCACACTCCAAACTCCACTAGGCCAAGACTAAAGAGCTGTCAAAGGACACCAGAAACAAAATTGTAGACCTGGAGGAAATATGAACATTTTATTTGACATTTTCTAGAAAACAAGTGCTAGGGGTGGCCTAAGAATCCTATTGACATTTTTCAGTTTGACTTCAGCAAAGATTCATAATAAACCATTATAATTCAACTGCCCATTTCAGACTCATAGCAATAACTATTTTAGTGGGTAAAACATAATGTTACTACCACAGGGTGATTAAGCAAGCTAGCATTATTCCCTAGCTAACTAGCAGCAAGCTAAGCACAGGACCTCGCACATTGTTGTTAAGACGTTTTCCAACTTGGTCATTAAATCATGAAACAATTGATTAACAATCGTATTTTATTATTCTAAGTCTTACATTGTACTTATTCACATTGCAAACCTTTTAAAACAGGACAAAATGTTACTTTTGTATTTCGTGTTGCTTTCATTTTGGCTGCAGACAGGGAGAGAGGTGAGAGGTCAGTGTGACATCACTTCCTAGTAGTGAGAGCCCAGCATTTTTCATTAAATACTGAACCAAAAAATGTACTTGCTAAATGTTTCATTAGTTGTTTTTTTGTATGACAATTTTATAGAAGCAAGATGTCAATGGGAAATGACATTTCACTGACCTCTTACTTCTCACATTCTTCTGCACAGCCTAAATGGAAACATGATGTTTCTGTCCTGTTTTTATAAGGGTTGTAATATGCAACATTTTATTAAACCACATCAGGGGATGACATTTGAGGTTTGGGAAAAATCTAAGAAATGTAGATTTTTGAGTGTAGTTGCCATTTAATTCAGTGCGCATGCCCTTCGCTGTTGTTTGGTTAGCTGGTTTTCTGTAGTGCAGTAAGTGCACATGTGATGTAATTCGGCTGTCGATGGAATGGGTGGAGTAGAAGGCCAGCAACACTCCGTATTATTTAGAGCCCTTGAAATGACACCATACAGTACATACATTCTACAGACCCTACTGAGTATTCCCTGCTGCTGCACCCAAAATAGTTCTTGCTCTAAGCCAATCTCTATTCCATATACAGGGATTCGCATTGGATTCACATTTATTTGACCTTGGAACATGTTTTAAAACCTACATTTCATGCAAATGTAACTTAAATATAAATCATTGTTCATGTTCAGACAATTATTTTTCATGAATGGTTATTGACGCTTTTCTACTGTTAATGTGGGGGACTTTTATTTAAAACATTTAAAAAAGTTTGTCATCCGTGTCAGGACCCGGGTCTCCGGAGTGAGAAACAGTCCCTTAGCAAACTGAGCCACGAATAGTCGGCAGAACCAAGAAGATGAGGCAGACACAGCAGTACTTGAGCCGGTGATTTAATAAAGTAAAAGGAAAGTTCTTGAGGCAAAAATATAAATCCACAACGTCAAAAGTAATTCCAAGAGAACAAAGGTAATCCTCCAAGACAAAAAGGTAAATCTACAAGGTGGTAGGTACAGCAGAAAAAAGCCTCAAAAGATCATCAAAAATAAATAAACAAGAACAAAAACAGAATACCACAAGAGCGTCCAACCGGCGCAACAAAGGTTCACAGCATCACTGGGGCAGGGTGCCAACATTCAAAAACAGAGCAAAGAACTGAGGAAAACTAAGGGTTTAAATACAATCAAGGGAAACAAGGCACAGGTGCAAATAATAACTGGGAACAAGGGAAAACAAAAGGGTCAAAAAGCACAATGGGGGCATCTAGTGACCAAAACCGGAACAACCCTGGGCAAATCCTGACAACCCGGATGTACTTTTTTTAGTGTTGCTGACGAGATGCTAATCATGTGATGAGGTCGCAAATCAAATGCCACACTTGTGCAGCCACTGGACAGCGAAAAGTTGACATTTGTTTATTGTAATTTAAATTAGTAGGAGTTAAACATTGAGTTAAATTACATACTGTAGCTACCTCAATCATTATTTCAAATAATTTCGGTGACTTCACATCAATTGCTAGCTAGCCGAAATTAAACTAGCTAGCAGGCTCAGCTAAATACAAATCCCCATAGATATAGCCACATCTCATATGTAAATGAAAGAGGAATATAATAATAGGAATTGAATGTAGTTTCACATCTTCCCATTTAGAGTTTCTGGCGCAGCACAGAAATGCCCCTTATCCAGATGGTGTGACAAAGGCATTTCCTAACAGACCTGCAAACTTTGTTACTTTTAAGGTTGGAACCAACATGCAGTACCTCCAGCAGGAAGAGAGACAAGCACCATTCGTCCGCCAGCTCAGGGACAAGCTACACTATTCACTGCCCCGTGTAATGTTCAATGTAATTGCATTGCTCAACTTTTTAAAACATAATGTATTTATATTGTTCAAATTGTGTTACTACATTTGTGTATACATCATTAAGCCTTTATGTATGTGTTATGAATGCCCAAAGGTGTCTGACTTTATAATAAGTACAGCGCCATATGATATCAGGCATTTATGTATGTGTTAGGAATTACCAAAGGTGTCTGACCTTATAGTGAATATACAGCTTCATACGATAGAAGGCATTTATGTATGTGTTATAAATGATCAAAGGGGTTTGACTTTGAGTTAAGTACAGTGTCATGCGATATAGAGTGTTTATGGATGTATTATGAATGACCGAAGGTGTCTCACTTCAAACTAAGTATTACAGGACACAACATAAAGTGTCAATAAATAGGTTATTAACGTTATGCTGATTTATGAAGGTTCCCTCATGATCGACAGGTTACTGTGGGTAAAATGGCGCCGGAGAGGAAGGAAGACGTTTGTTTGTTTTTGACATTTTTTATTTTTAACTTATTTATACTTATTAGACTGGCAGAATCCTTTTTGTCCTTTAACGAGTCTGACGAGCCGGACGCAAACAATATACGGCTTTCTCGGGAACAGGCCCAGATCCCCGGCGTTACTTCCGGCGCCGACAGAGATGGCCGCCTCGCTTCGCGTTCCTAGGAAACTATGCAGTTTTTTGTTTTTTTACGTGTTATTTCTTACATTAGTACCCCAGGTCATCTTAGGTTTCATTACATACAGTCGAGAAGAACTACTGAATATAAGATCAATGTCAACTCACCATCATTACGACCAAGAATATGTTTTTTGCGACGCGGATCCTGTGTTCTGCCTTACAAACAGGACAACGGAGTGGATTCCATGCAGCGACCCAAAAAAACGACTCCGAAAAAGAGGGAAACGAGGCGGTCTTCTGGTCAGACTCCGGAGACGGGCACACTGTGCACCACTCCCTAGCATTCTTCTTGCCAATGTCCAGTCTCTTGACAACAAGGTTGATGAAATCCGAGCAAGGGTAGCATTCCAGAGGGACATCAGAGACTGTAACGTTCTATGCTTCACGGAAACATGGCTCACTGGAGAGACGCTATCCGAGGCGGTGCAGCCAGCGGGTTTCTCCACGCATCGCGCAGACAGAAACAAACATCTTTCTGGTAAGAAGAGGGGCGGGGGCGTATGCCTTATGACTAACGTGACATGGTGTGATGAAAGAAACATACAGGAACTCAAATCCTTCTGTTCACCTGATTTAGAATTCCTCACAATCAAATGTAGGCCGCATTATCAACCAAGAGAATTCTCTTCGATTATAATCACAGCCGTATATATCCCCCCCAAGCAGACACATCGATGGCTCTGAACAAACTTTATTTAACTCTCTGCAAACTGGAAACGATTTATCCGGAGGCTGCATTCATTGTAGCTGGGGATTTTAACAAGGCTAATCTGAAAACAAGACTCCCTAAATTTTATCAGCATATCGATTGCGCAACCAGGGGTGGAAAGACCTTGGATCATTGTTACTCTAACTTCCGCGACGCATATAAGGCCCTGCCCCGCCCCCCTTTCGGAAAAGCTGACCACGACTCCATTTTGTTGATCCCTGCCTACAGACAGAAACTAAAACAAGAGGCTCCCACGCTGAGGTCTGTTCAACGCTGGTCTGACCAAGCTGACTCCACACTCCAAGACTGCTTCCATCACGTGGACTGGGAGATGTTTCGTATTGCGTCAGACAACAACATTGACGAATACGCTGATTCGGTGTGCGAGTTCATTAGAACGTGCGTTGAAGATGTCGTTCCCATAGCAACGACTAAAACATTCCCTAACCAGAAACCGTGGATTGATGGCAGCATTCGTGTGAAACTGAAAGCGCGAACCACTGCTTTTAATCAGGGCAAGGTGTCTGGTGACATGACTGAATACAAACAGTGCAGCTATTCCCTCCGCAAGGCTATTAAACAAGCTAAGCGTCAGTACAGAGACAAAGTAGAATCTCAATTCAACGGCTCAGACTCAAGAGGCATGTGGCAGGGTCTACAGTCAATCACGGACTACAGGAAGAAATCCAGCCCAGTCACGGACCAGGATGTCTTGCTCCCAGGCAGACTAAATAACTTTTTGCCCGCTTTGAGGACAATACAGTGCCACTGACACGGCCTGCAACGAAAACATGCGGTCTCTCCTTCACTGCAGCCGAGGTGAGTAAGACATTTAAACGTGTTAACCCTCGCAAGGCTGCAGGCCCAGACGGCATCCCCAGCCGCGCCCTCAGAGCATGCGCAGACCAGCTGGCCGGTGTGTTTACGGACATATTCAATCAATCCCTATACCAGTCTGCTGTTCCCACATGCTTCAAGAGGGCCATCATTGTTCCTGTTCCCAAGAAAGCTAAGGTAACTGAGCTAAACGACTACCGCCCGTAGCACTCACATCCGTCATCATGAAGTGCTTTGAGAGACTAGTCAAGGACCATATCACCTCCACCCTACCTGACACCCTAGACCCACTCCAATTTGCTTACCGCCCAAATAGGTCCACAGACGATGCAATCTCAACCACACTGCACACTGCCCTAACCCATCTGGACAAGAGGAATACCTATGTGAGAATGCTGTTCATCGACTACAGCTCGGCATTCAACACCATAGTACCCTCCAAGCTCGTCATCAAGCTCGAGACCCTGGGTCTCGACCCCGCCCTGTGCAACTGGGTACTGGACTTCCTGACGGGCCGCCCCCAGGTGGTGAGGGTAGGCAACAACATCTCCTCCCCGCTGATCCTCAACACTGGGGCCCCACAAGGGTGCGTTCTGAGCCCTCTCCTGTACTCCCTGTTCACCCACGACTGCGTGGCCACGCACGCCTCCAACTCAATCATCAAGTTTGCGGACGACACAACAGTGGTAGGCTTGATTACCAACAACGACGAGACGGCCTACAGGGAGGAGGTGAGGGCCCTCGGAGTGTGGTGTCAGGAAAATAACCTCACACTCAACGTCAACAAAACTAAGGAGATGATTGTGGACTTCAGGAAACAGCAGAGGGAACACCCCCTATCCACATCGATGGAACAGTAGTGGAGAGGGTAGCAAGTTTTAAGTTCCTCGGCATACACATCACAGACAAACTGAATTGGTCCACTCACACAGACAGCATCGTGAAGAAGGCGCAGCAGCGCCTCTTCAACCTCAGGAGGCTGAAGAAATTTGGCTTGTCACCAAAAGCACTCACAAACTTCTACAGATGCACAATCGAGAGCATCCTGGCGGGCTGTATCACCGCCTGGTACGGCAACTGCTCCGCCCTCAACCGTAAGGCTCTCCAGAGGGTAGTGAGGTCTGCACAACGCATCACCGGGGGCAAACTACCTGCAGTCCAGGACACCTACACCACCCGATGTTACAGGAAGGCCATAAAGATCATCAAGGACATCAACCACCCGAGCCACTGCCTGTTCACCCCGCTATCATCCAGAAGGCGAGGTCAGTACAGGTGCATCAAAGCTGGGACCGAGAGACTGAAAAACAGCTTCTATCTCAAGGCCATCAGACTGTTAAACAGCCACCACTAACATTGAGTGGCTGCTGCCAACACACTGACACTGACACTGACTCAACTCCAGCCACTTTAATAATGGGAATTGATGGGAAATGATGTAAATATATCACTAGCCATTTTAAACAATGCTACCTTATATAATGTTTACATACCCTACATTATTCATCTCATATGCATACGTATATACTGTACTCTATATCATCGACTGCATCCTTATGTAATACATGTATCACTAGCCACTTTAACTATGCCACTTTGTTTACATACTCATCTCATATGTATATACTGTACTCGATATCAGCTACTGTATCTTGCCTATGCTGCTCTGTACCATCACTCATTCATATATCCTTATGTACATATTCTTTATCCCCTTACACTGTGTATAAGACAGTTTTGGAATTGTTAGTTAGATTACTTGTTGGTTATTACTGCATTGTCGGAACTAGAAGCACAAGCATTTCGCTACACTCGCATTAACATCTGCTAACCATGTGTATGTGACAAATAAAATTTGATTTGATTTGATTTGTTTTGTAATATGCGTGAAGAGGAGGCGGAGAAAAAGAGGCCAGAGTGCGGGCTGCCTTCTGAGAATTTGTAGGCGCTCGAATAAACCCCCACTTCCTTCCATTCTGCTAGCAAACGTGCAACCTTCGGAGAATAAAATCAATGACCTACGTGGAAGATTAAACTACCAACGGGACATTCAAAACTTGAATATCTTATGCTTCATGAAGTTGTGGCTGAACGACGACATTATCAACATACAGCTGGCTGGGTTTACCCTGTACAAGCAGGATAGAACAGTGGCGTCTGGTAAGACAAGGGGCGGACTATGTAATTATTATTTTATTATTTTTTGACCCCTTTTTCTCCCCAATTTTGTGGTATCCAATTGGTAGTTACAGTTTTGTCTCATTGCTTCAACTCCTGTACTTACTCGGGAGAGGCAAAGGTCGAAAGCCGTGCGTCCTCCGAAACACAACCCAACCAAGCAGCACAGCTTCTTGACACAATGCCCACTTAACCCGAAAGCCAGCCGCACCAATGTGTCGGAGGAAACACCGTACACCTGGCGACTGTGTCAGATGCACTGCGCCCAGAGGAGTCGCTAGTGCGTGATGGGACAAGGACATCCCTGCTGGCCAAACCCTCCCCGAACCCGGATGACGCTGGGCCAATTGTTCTCCACCCCATGGTTCTCCCGGTCGCAGCTGGCTGCGACAGAGCCTGGACTCGAACCCAGAATCTCTAGTGACACAGCTAGCACTGTGATGCAGTGCCTTGCGCCACTCAGGAGGCCCAGACTTTGTATTTTTGTAAATAACACTGGTGCACGATGTCTAAGGAAGTCTCGAGCTATTGCTCGCCTGAGGTAGATTATCTCATGATAAGCTGTAGACCACACTATCTACCTAGAGAGTGTTCATCTGTATTTCGCATAGCTGTTTAAATACCACCACAGTCAGAGGCTGGCACTAAGACAGCATTGAATGAGCTGTATTCCGCCATAAGAAAACAAGAAAACCACCTTAACCCACACACACAGAGACGCATACGAAGTTCTCCCTTGCCCTCCATTTGGCAAATCTGACCATAATTCTGTCCTCATGATTCCTGCTTACAAGCAAAAATTAAAGCAGGAAGCACCAGTGACTAGATCAATAAAAAAATGGTCAGATGAAGCAGATGCTAAGCTACAGGACTGTTTTGCTAGCACAGACTGGAATATGTTCCGGGATTCCTCCGATGGCACATCAGTTATTTGCTTCATCAATAAGTGCATCAATGAGGTCGTCCCCACAGTGACTGTACGTACATACCCCAACCAGAAGCCATGGATTACAGGCAACATCCGCACTGAGCTAAAGGCTAGAGCTGCCGATTTCAGGGAGCGGGACTCTAACTCGGAAGCTTATAAGAAATCCACAGGCTCTGACACTCGTCGGGTGTGGCAGGGCTTGCAAACCATTACAGACTACAAAGGGAAGCACAGCCAAGAGCTGCCCAGTGACACGAGCCTACCAGACGAGCTAAAATACTTATATGCTCGCTTCGAGGCAATTAACACAAAAACATGCATGAGAGCACCAGCTGTTCCGGATAACTGTGTGATCACCCTCTCTGCAGCCAATGTGAGTAAGACCTTTAAACAGGTCAACATTCACAGGACCAGACGGATTACCAAGACGTGTACTGCGATCATGCGCTGACCAACTGGTAAGTGTCTTCACTGACATTTTCAACCTCTCCCTGTCCGAATCTGAAATGCCAACATGTTTTAAGCAGACCACCATAATGTCTGTGCCCAAGAACACTAATTTTATTTATTTATTTTACTAGGCAAGTCAGTTAAGAACAAATTCTTATTTTCAATGACAGCCTAGGAACAGTGGGTTAACTGCCTGTTCAGGGGCAGAACGACAGATTTGTACCTTGTCAGCTCGGGGATTCGAACTTGCAACCTTTCGGTTACTAGTCCAACGCTCTAACCACTAGGCTACCCTGCCACCCCAAGGATGTGAGAATTTCATCAATAAGCTAAGGACCCTGGGACTAAACACCTCCCTCTTAAACTGGATCCTGGACTTCCTGACGGGCCACCCCCAGGTGGTAAGGGTAGATAACAACACATCCTCCACACTGATCCTCAACACAGGGTCCCTTTAGGGGTGCATGTTCAGTCCCCTCCTGTACTCCCTGTACACTCATGACTGCACGGCCAGGCACAACTCCAACACCATCATTAAGTTTGCAGATGACACAACAGCGGTAGGCCTGATTACCGACAACGACAAGACATCCTATAGGGAGAAGGTCAGAGACCTGGCCATGTGGTGCCAGGACAACAACCTCTTCCTCAAAATGATCACGACAAAGGAGATGATTGTGGACTACAGGAAAAACAGGACCAAGCACGCCCCCATTCTCATCGACGCGGCTGCAGTGGAGCAGGTTGAGAAGAAGCCAGAAGCTCTGGCGCCTCTGGACTGAGGGGCTCTGGCGCCTCTGGACTGAGTGGCGCTGGCGCCTCTGGCCTGAGGAGCGCTGGTGCCTCTGGACTGAGGGGCTCTGGCGCCTCTGGACTGAGGGGCTCTGGCACCTCTGGACTGAGGGGCGGAAACTCTGGTAGCGCCGGACAGGCAGGAGCACCTGCGTTGATGGGACGGAGAGACAGCCTGGTGCGGGGTGCCGGCACTGGTGGTACCGGGCTGGGGACACGCACCTCAGGGCGAATGCCTTGCATACTACGGCAAATCAACTGCTCTCTTTCTTCACACTCCCCCAATTCTATTAACACCTCCTCGAGTGTCTCCTCATCTCCCATCCGTTCACTCTCCTCCATTCTGTCCAATAACTCCTCGACCCTCTCAGACTCAGCCCTCAGCTTCGCCGATAGCTCCGATAACATCCATGGCTCCTTACGGTAAACAGGTGGAGTTGGCTCCTGACTCTGCCACACTCTCCCTGTGCCACCCCCCAATAAATGTTTGGGGCTGCCTCTTGGGCTTCCAGCCGCTCTGCCGTGCTAGCTCCTCATCATGCCACCTCTCTGCTTTCGCTGCCTCCAGCTCGGCTTTGGGGCGGCAATATTCCCCTGGCTCTGCTCAGGGTCCTTTCCCGTCAAGGATCTCCTCCCAAGTCCATTTCTCCAAATAGTGCAGCCTCTCCCACTGCTGCTGCTGCTGCTGCTGCCTCTGTTGCTTCTCCTGCTGCTGCTTTTGCTGCTGCTGTTGTTGCTCCTGCTGCACCTGTCGCTTCTCCTGCTGCTGCTGTTGCTGCTGCCTCTGTTTACCACGTCGCTTGGTCCTTGGTTGGTGGGTGATTCTGTAACGGTTTTCTTCTGGTGAAAGAGAGGCGGACCAAAATGCAGCGTGGTTATTTTTGTACATCTTTAATAAAGATGAAAATACAACAATCTACAAAACAAGAAACGTGAAAAAAACGAAACAGTCCTATCTGGTGCCACAAACACAAAGACAGGAACAATCACCCACCAAAACCCAACACAAAACAGGCTACCAAAATATGGTTCCCAATCAGAGACAATGACTAACACCTGCCTCTGATTGAGAACCATATCAGGCCAAACATAGAAATAGACAAACCAGACACACAACATAGAATGCCCATCCAGCTCACGTCCTGACCAACACTAAAACAAGGAAAACACACAAGAACGATGGTCAGAACGTGACAATGGCTAGCTTTTATTGTGTTTGTGTACTGAGGAACATGTAACTTGGTTCCAGAAGAAAGACACTTTCAATTTCTTTAGGTTTCATCAAGGTATTTGTTTCTTCGTGTAGCGTCCTCCCCATGCTATTGCACACACAGCACATATAAGCCTGGGACATCAATCAAAGTTTGGGAGTGACCATAGAATTCTATACATTATTGACATTACTGAGTAAACACTTTGTCATCATCAGTACTTAACACAGATAAAAAGTCATAATTATTGCTAAATCCTGCCCATTTCCACAATTTACCTTCTTAAAACTTGAGTTTTAACCTAACCCTAACTAATGAAGGCCAAGTTTGATGCGTTGGTCCACCAGACCTTCTGTAGATTTGTGTATGGGAATGAGATTAGGTGTAATGTGACTAACATGAAGTCACTTCAGAGCGTGCGCCATCCTTTAGCACAACATGTCACCCTTTATAAAGCACATGTTTATATCATATTCGACATAGGGGGTTATGTCACATTTGACATGGGTGATTATGTCACACAGTTATGCCACATTTATGAACCCTTTATAAAGCATGACATACGGTTATAAATGCTTTGTAAACACATTGATGTAGTGCTTATGAAGGCGTTATGAAGACTTTATGAAGCCTTTATATGCTGATGTAATTTAAAGCGGGACCTATAAGGGTAATATTTTCATTATGTGTTGTGTGTGTATTATTTTTACGTGTAACTGACTTCTTTTCATATAAATGCTTTATGAATGGGAAAATAAAAATGACAGTACATTGACTGCATAGAATTCATACATAGACCCTTCATGTGTGTGTTATAGACCAGTTTGACGAATTTTATCGTGATGTGGAGGAGGGCTGTTAATAATTTACGAACGAATGATGATATTTTTAACCTTTATTTAACTAGGCAAGTCAGTTAAGAACAAATTCTTATTTACAATGACTGCCTACCCTGGCAGAACTCGGACAATGCTGGGCCAATTGTGCTCCTCCCTATGGGACTCCCAATCACGGCCGGATGTGATACAGCCTGTATTCATGCCAGGGACTGTAGTGAAGCCTCTTGCACTGAGATGCAGTGCCTTAGACCGCTGCGCCACTCGGGTGCCCTATATGACCCACAACTACATGATTTGATCTGTAAACTTTACCCTGAGGAATCATCCCTGTGGGGATCTTCATACACCATTGACCTCAGTGAGAAGAAGGTAAGTAGTGGGCTATACCTGGGATCGGGAATAAGCTTGGCAGTCGAGAGTACCTGTTTTCTCTGTTCTTTTCCAATTTCTGAAGTGGGCTGTGCCACTGACGAGCTGTCCAATCAGCTCACTGGCCGGTGGGGGGAAATAGGTCTGGATACAGGCTATATATTAGAATACATTTCAAAACGTGGTTTGGCCTGTTAACATATTCACTAAAACTAGTATGGCAGAAGCAAACTTTTGAGAACATGCATAATGATGACACCACGCTGTCATTGTAATGATGCATATGTTAAGATACTTATATGAGCGCTTGCATAGCATGTCATGAATTTTACTTTTTATTTACTAACCTTTAATAATGCGGTTGGACCTGTTATAACACACTAATTAAATGCTTATAGATGTGTAATAAATGCATTATGGCGATGTAGTCAAGGGTCCATTATAAAGCATTTATGAGGCATTTACAAACCATTTGATCACCATTTACTAATCATTACTCCCACATTTGTAAATGTTATAGTGCTGAGCGATTACTGCTTTTTGCGGTTGGTTCAGTTTCCGTTAGATTCTTACAAAATAATCACGTTTTTTTATTTCGGTTTTGATATTATTCTTTTATTTTTTATTTTTTTACATGTAATGCACTGTGTGGGTGGAAAGCTGTAACAACACACAATACAAATTAATACAAGTCCCATGATGGTAGTGACTGCCCATTACTGCTTTATCACTTATTAACCATAATTTATTCTCGTTACTTATTTAAAATATTTCAGTTGTGTATATTACATTTGTTTTATTTGACGACTTTATTATTTCATTCCAAGTCATCATCTCATCGCTATAGAGCTGCTGCCTATGCTGTCTGACAATTTCACTACTTTGTAGTTCTTCAGAGTAAACAAGGCATACGTTTATGGATGCTGAATACAAACTATTGATCACTTAGATCATTTCAGGTAGAGATCCCTCACAAAGCAACAGCTGCCCTCTATATCACTCTAAATCACGACCACGTCTAAATCACAACCACGTAGCAGGCGTAAAGTAACAGACTGGAGATCCGCAATGGATTATGATCATTATGATCATTGTAGTTAATTACCAAGTTGTATACGCTACACTTTGTAGAATATTGGTCTGTTGGAAACTACAACTCACACAGTTCAGGCTGGATCTGATTTATTGAGCTCACAGAAAAAAAATGGAATTCAAATAATTTAACCGAAGTTGGTCAATTAGTTGTATAAAAACCTAAAAATATCTGATATTTTGTTTAATTGCTCAACAGTACAATGTTACTAAGCTAGTTATTCACACATGTATATATTTCCTTAAACCACCTTGTGCTTATTTCTTTTCCAGGTACACCCTGTATATAGCCACATTATTGTTATTTTATTGTGTTGTTTTTTTAACTTTAGATTATTTGGTAAATATTTTCTTAACTCTATTTTCTTAAAACTGCAATGTTGGTTAAGGGCTTGAAAGTAAGCATTTCACGGTAAGGACCTGTTGTATTCGATACATTTGATTGGATTTATAAAGCATTTATAAAGTATAAATAGCACTCACTCTAGATTATGGACTGCAAATATACTTTATTAATGATAAAGTAAATGTTTATTAACGTGGGAGTAATGATTAGTAAATGGTGAACACAATTTATAAATGCCTTATAATTGGTTTACATGAACCCTTAAAATAAACTCTTACCGGTGTGTCTAAAACCCAAAGTTTCACTTGGTGTTACACAATTTAAATGAAGGAAAATAACCTTACGAAAAATGATTAACCATATCACTTTAGTAAATAAATATTTGAAGTAAATGTTTACTTCAAATAGCTTTAAACGACCATAATAAAGTGGCAAGGGTCAAAGAATAAATGCTTTAGGGATGGGTGGGCGTTAATCAGCGACAGTTCAGCATTTCAAAGGTTGTGAGTTTGAGTCGCGTTGGGGACAACTGTTGCATTTTAGCTCACCCTTTCCCTAACCCATTTTCTAAACTTAACCCAATTCACCTAACCTACTATTACCAAGTTCTCCTAACCTTTGTTGTTAGTTCCCCTATCTTAAATTCTCGCATAATTTGTTGTTGTTGTTGTTACAGCGCAACAAGCAACCGGTCTCAGAAAAAGACATACGTACTCGAAGATGTATAATAAGTTACAACATCTAAATAATATGCTATTGTACGACCAGTTGAGACATATGATACTATACGTCCTCAAATTCATATGATATTGGATGGTTGCTATTCCATTCATATTGTATATCATGGTGGAATATGAGCGAAAGGGATAATTATAGAGCAAGCAATGCAATTATCACAACATAGGTTGTAATATGGCTTTTTTCTGTTTTTGCTTCCCCAATGATGTTACCCACACACCGCTACTGACACAAACAAACACTTTGCTACTTGCATAGCCAACATGGGGATGTGATTCTGGAATAAATTAAAAACAGATAAAAAATGGAATCCCCTCAACATTACTACAGAGATCACCTCTTCACACATCAACACTTGCTATTCATGGTTGTATGGTTCGTCTTGAATGTTCTTTTGCAAACTGATGACCGACTTAATGTTCTATTTAATGCAGGCAATTCAAAAGAAGGTAAATAATTAGTGGGAAAACCTTTTTGTCATCACTGTGATGTCGCCAGATTGACTGCAGATGCAGTATAACTTTAGCTAGCTTGCTAAAATTGAGTTGACAGCACATGGTTTTTGCTAGCTAATGCTATTTTTGACTAACTTTGCCATCTCTGAAGATAAGATTTGTAAACATATTTACCACAGACTCTACATAGCAAATTTGCACTTAGCAATGTAGGTTGGCTAGCTAGCTCATTACCTCGGTTAGCTTTCCACTATGAGTCAAAAATATATAGCCTAACGCTTTGCTGGAACATAGTACGATTAACTTTAGCTGACTAGCTAGACAAAAACCTCTGTAGAGTCTGAATGCTTTGAGCCACAAACTATTAAAAGCTAGCTGAGACACTCAAGAACACGTGTAACATGTTTTGCTCAATGATGCTCACGAGCTACACAAGAGTTGTTAGAAGGAAGGTGGTTCTTCTTTATAGAAGATCATAGGAAAACCTGGGACATAGTGTCTATAATGCAATAATAAGCTCACATAGTTTCTGTCACAAACTCCAAACTCCACACAGTTGTCACTAACTAGTTGGATATTAATTTCCCACTTCTGTATTTACAACATTCATATAAATTCATTTTTGTCAGGTTTTTGCTTTGGCAGACCTTATTTTTTAAATAATTGTTTTTGTCAATAAAACTCATGAATGCAACTGTTTATGTCAAATTGTTTTGCATTCTACTTGTAGCCCTGGTTATCCTGAAAAGTTAAACACTTACAGTAATTGTGATTTTGCTGGGGTCTCAGGACTAACAGGATTTTAAACATCAAATACACTACAAGTAAAAAATGTTTGGCATTGCAGGAAAGTTCTCCTGTAGATGCTCGTCCTGCTGGTCTGTTGCAGACAGTCATTTGTGAAATATACAAGATCAGAGAAGAGAAAGCAGACTGCATGCGAGATGGCTGCTTGGGGGTGATAGTCTTGTGTTGATGACCGTCCTCCCTCTGGTGTGGTAGATTTGGCAAAAGATTGGCAAAAGATATCCAGGTCCAAGTGGCTTCTTCAGATGGTGTTGATAAACTAGTGGCAGGGCGTCTTTAGACGGTGTTGATGAACTAGTGGCAGGGCGTCTTTAGACGGTGTTGACAAACTAGTGGCAGGGCGTCTTTAGACGGTGTTGACGAACTAGTGGCAGGGCGTCTTTAGATGGTGTTTTGGCGAACTATTGGCAGGGGACCTGCCTCCTCCCCATTCCCCATGGTACAAATGTGGAAAGCCTAGATGTGTGCTCATACAGTTGGTGGTAATGTGTTATGTGCGGCTTATTAATATTAAGTCCTTATTTTGGCCTAGATGCCCTTCAAATAAAGTGTTCCTATGTGGAAACGATAGCAGAGTAGCCTAGCGGTTAAGAGTGTTGGGCCAGTAACCAAAATGTTGCTGGTTCAAATCCATGTGCCAACTAGGTGAAAGATCTGCCAATGTGCCCTTGAGCAAGGCACTTAACCATAATTGTTCCTGTAAGTTGCTACATTGTTATAGTATATCTCAATATATTAGATTATATACAGAGGTCCTGACTTCCTGTTATCATGACTACTCAGTAACACAAAGGAGGTTAAGGGATTAACCTGATACGACAGGGCCAAATCCCCATACAACACAGCAATCTCCTCACTACACTAGCTAATGTGGGGTGTTTAAGTGTCAAATGGCCACTCAATGTCAGCTACATGAGTTCTATATGGTATATGTGCTGGAGGAGAGGACAGCTATTCATACACTTTATGTAAAGCTCTTTCAGATCAGTGCAGGATATAGGCCTACTGTAAAAGCTTGAGTGCAACTACATCCATTTCGAGGGAAAGTTGAGGCATCATTTAATGGAATTGTCGTGACAGCATAAATTGCTATTTAATTTATGTGAATGGAAATCCGCTAAAATATCACGAGAGTCTGAGATTCAAAATAACAGAGTAATGTGATTTAGTTTAAACGTTAGAGAGAGCGAGACTTGTATTTGGGTACTTACTTGCTAATAACACACCAGAGAGTATCATTCCCAACGAGAATACAGTGTTACACATCTACCATGACTGGAACTTTTTCCCTCTTCAGCATCGTCAATAATCTCCCTTAACGTTACTGACGATGAGCACTTCTGAAATGAATGTAATTTCCTCTCAGGTTTCAGCAGAATAATATGCATAACCTTAACTTTTGATGTTGACAGAGAAAAGACAAGGGAGCAGAGCGGGGGGGGATGGATGCGGCTGGCTGCTGCATCTTTGAATACATTCACCTCACTGACAAGGCTATATCAAGAGGTTCCCATGGGGGCCTTACCTGCTGTTTGTTTTTTCAATATTTACACAGCAGGGCTTCAAGCTGAGAATCAGGAGTGTGTCTGCGTTTATTGCATTGGACTGTCTTTTCATATTAATAGTGAGTTGACAGCACTCTGATAGAAAGCCTACACATCAGACAACTCTATGCAGAGTGTAGTGCATGGGGGGAAAAGGAACTACTATAGCTTAGGGATGAGAGTCTAACTAATGAATCTGACCTTCAGTGAAACGCTGTTTGTATTTAGTAATTTTTACGGGGGTTGATGGTGGTAGAGGTCTACAGATCTTATAATGAGAATGTGACCAGTAGGCCAGCCGCTATTGTTAGTCTACTGCTCCTTTTCTTGGTGGTAGTGACTCATACATCGCTTCAGCCTTCAAGTGGCTCGGGGTAAACAACAAGACAACAAGATACAATAATAAGAAAGGAGGAAGGAGGCTCTTAGTTGTGTCGTATGAGGAAACTAGTTTTTCATTAGACAAGGCCTTAGCCTTCTCACGACACATGTTCTAATGTGGCCGTTTCTTCTACAGACCATTGGGTCTCATCATCATTATTTGCACATAAATGCATTCTCATTATAAAGTATTTGATACTTTGCATCCCTCATTTTTACTGTGCCAGCAAACAGTATCATTAAGTAATGTGCATGTGTTTACATGAAACTCTCCTCAAGCTGTCGCGTAAAGAAAGTAGCTTACTGTTGGAGATCACAAGATACAATTATGATTTGCTTTTACATCTGACTCATGGGTATGACCCAACAACAGTTTTTATTTGATTTGTTGATTTTTACCCCTGGTAATGTCTGATGTTGAATAAATAAAGAAAGTGGAGCAACTCGAGAGCAAACCCAAAACAGTCATTATCAAGGAGAATTGTATTCTATTTAGCAGATAACAGTATCAAGGCCTATAGACTCCTATAGACCTACTGTATGCAATGTATGCTCTTCTACATTTCCAAGCATTGAACTTTGTATGGTTACATTTTGCTCTGTAAGTGTTTTTCCCCTTTCCATCATGGGTGGATGAAGAGATGGAGAAGAAAAGAGAGAGATGTCTTTTGATGTCTGTGGAAAGTGATTACCTGGTGTGTGTGTGTCTCTAGTGTACCCCTTCTTTTTTCGTTATCTTATCACAATTCCCTGTGATCTTTCCCAGGGGATCAGAGTTAATCCTGTCTGCATAAGGCCCTCTCAATAGTCTTCACTCAGCTCTCTCCCATGGAGAACTGGGGCAGTGTGTGTGTGCGTGCGTGCACATGTGGGCTGTGTGTGTTTCCGTGCGTGTGTGCATGCGTAGGTGCACATGTGGGCTGTGTATGTTTCCGTGCGTGTGTGCATGCGTGGGTGCACGTGTTGGTGGGTGTGTACACTGAGTGTACAAAACATTAAAAACACCTGCTCTTTCCATGATATAGACTCTTCAGGGGAATACAGGTGAATGAGCGTACAAAAACATTAAGAACACCTGCTCTTTCCATCATATATAGACTGACCAGGGGAATCAAGGTGAAAGCTAAGATCCCTTATTTATGTCACTTGTTAAATCCAATTCAATCAGTGTAGATGAAGGGGAGGACACAGGTTAAAGAAGGATTTTTAAGACTTGAGACAATTGAGACATGGATTGTGTATGTGTGCCATTCAGTGGGTGAATGGGCAAGACAAAAGATTGAAGTGCCTTTAAACAGGGTATGGTAGTAGGTGCCAGGCGCAGCGGTTTGTGTCAAGAACTGCAGCACTGCTGGGTTTTACATGCTCAACAGTTTCTTGTGTGTATCAAGAATGGTCCACCACCCAAATGACATCCAGCCAACTTGATACAACTCAATATTTGGAAGGTATTCTTAATGTTTTGTACATTCAGTGTATATATGCTTGAAATTACACTGTGACAAGTACTGTAGGTCTAGTGATTTTTGGTTTACAGTAGGCTATCCTCTAGCAAATGATGTTAACAACTGCCCACACTCAGTATGTGTGATTGCATTACTTCTAACAATTAGCATATTTGAGAACCCCCTCTGAGCTACACTTTGGCAGTGTCTTACAAGTACTTCTGAGATATAGCTAGCTAGATCACATTTCTCAACGCCTCTTCTTTTTCAGCAATTGACTTTCATAGTACTAGTGTTATAGGTTAACAGCATACCACAACCTTTTCTCTGGCTCACCCTAGAAAATACATGATGTGGAGACAGAGAGAGCGAGTGGGGGAGGGGGGTAGAGTGAGAGACTTAACAGAGAGAAGAGTGAGAGACTAAACAAAATGCAATAGCTCTGTCTCTGCTGAAGTGCCCTAACTTGCAGAAGGAGCAGTAGGCTTACAGGCTGCAGGCTACGAGAGAGAGATGGAGGAAACTCACACAGGTTTATCATTTTTCTGACACTTAATGAACAATGGCACCGAAGTACAAAGCCATAATCTGGTAATGTGTTTGGTTTCTCATACCAAGCTCCAGTAGGCAGGCTTTGTCATCTCAATAAAAAGTATTTTTCTAGGGGGGGGGGGGGCTTAAATGGGCAATCTGCTGTTGCTACATCCATTCATATTAATGAATGGTATGTACTCATTAATACTTGAAGAATATAACGTATATATGCTTTATGAACTTAGTTAAACTGTCATAAACCATCAGATCCCAAAATATAAGCTTGTTTTACTCCAATGTTTGTAAACGAAGTAAACAAACACTATATAGCCTCAAAACATGGTTAAAACTTGCATCCTTCAGCCTTTTACCGAAACTGCGGATTGCCCCTTTAAGTGGTAGAACAAAGTAAAACAAAAAGTTATATGGGATATCAGAAAGGCTGTACAGTGGCAGTGCACATATACTGTTTTGCTGTTTGATGTTTCAATAGGATTAATATCATGGTCAATTATGCATTATGTTATTCAGGGGCCATACAATGGACAGTCAGTAAAGCCGGAAATGGAAACATGAAGTAGTGCACTGAACAATATCATGCTATTGTGTTAATAGTCAACAGAATTTATTGTTGTAACATGTTCAATCTAATTTCAACATCCCATAATTGTGACAGGTAATCTATCATTATGGTTGCTCTGGCAACCACTTTGTTTCTTTCAGATTATAGCCTTTGATTTGTTCATTGTTTGTTCTCTACAAAAACATGTGATTTCAGTTTCCCTGGTGATAGCAGAAAAGAGGGAATCGTTTTGAGCATCAGTTTTACAAATGTTTGGCAAATAATCGTTAGGGAGAAAGCAAATTAAACACATCTGTTATTTTCAATAATTCATTCACTAGGTTGTACTTACCCTATACGTTTCTCCATTCCTCCAGGCCCTTTTAACTTTTCCCTTGTTCCATTATTCTTATCATGTACTTTCAGACAATTAAACACATACAGTATGTGTAAAGGGGAGAATTACGTTTTACAAATGCCACCTCACTTATTGAATTTGGCACAAAAAAATGTATAGGAACCAGACATACTGTATTTGTTGGTAAACAAGAGTCTTGGCCATAAGAGGTTTCACCTCATGATTATGGTGGTAATGAAGGTCTGAATGGATTGGAGTCATGATGGAGGGCTCCATCAGGCTGGGTGAATCCAGGGCTGTGTCCCAAATGACACCCTATTCCCTATATAGTTCACTACTTTAGACCAAAGCCCTATGGAGCCCTGGTCAAAGGTAATGTACTATTAAGGGAATAGGGTGCCATTCGGGGGACAACCCATGGTCTGGATGACGTCCTCTTTGACAGAGCCACCATGACATGAAAGGAAGAAGTTAAGCAGGAGACTATTTTTCTTTCAATAGTAATGATATTATGCTAGATTCAAATTTTTTGGGTTGTTGTTATTTTTCACTCCTTTAAAGATGCACTGCGGGATCTTAAGCAAAACAATGTATAACATATAGCAATAATTGGATTCGTAACATATCACAAGAATTTCAAATTTGGCATGATATCATATAAATTGCAAACAATGACGTAGCACAAAAAACCTGTGACCACTTCGGTTCGTGAGCAACACTTTCAAAACTACAGGCTGAAATTATCCGAACATTTGAGACTGCATCGTTAAGTGTACTTTTGCCATTGTCTTCCAATCTGTTCAATTTAATTGATGATGTGCCTTGATAGGAGGATGTATTGTAACTTCATGTGAGGACTAGGGCTATACTTAATTAAATGTTTCCATTGACATGCAAGAACTAGTATGATATGTTGCGTTTAGTATGGTTACATAAAACAGAAGGTTACTTAAAAATTAAAAGAGGGTTAATGGTCAGGGTGGATGGGTAAGCATATAACATGACTGTTTAGCAACCCAAAGGTTGCGTGTTTGAATTTCATCATGGACAACTTTAGCATTTTAGCTAATTAGCTACTATGCATCTACTTTTTAGCTACTTTGTACTATTTAGCATGTTAGATAACCTTAACCCTTTAACCTAACTCCTAACCCTAACCCTCAACCTAACCGTAACCCTAACGTTAACCCCTAACCCCTAGCCTAACTAACATTAGCCACCTAGCTAACGTTAGCATTAGCCACCTAGCCCAGGTTGAATTGTGCTACAATCTACTGTGACCTTTTGATCCAGAGTAAGCAAGCACACGCTCCCCTCAAACAGTCACCTCCTCCGGTGCAGGTTGAATCACCAGCAGGACTTTTCCTGGCTGTTTGCTGCACTGCTGGGGCTGAGTGTGTTGATGCAGAGGGCCCAGGCAGAGAGGAGAGCCGTATCTAGCCTACCGAGCCGTCAATGGCCCCTGGGCGTCAGCTGACAGCTACTCCCTTAGGATGCTGGTGGAACCAGTGACCCCAACTCCACTTCCGTCCATTTCATCATCCACTACACTACACCATAGGATTCCTGATCAATCAAGTGAGTACAGTATAGCGCTGCAACCTTTTCCCTTGGTCATGGCCACTGTCACGCACACATTTTGACATCAAAGGCACAATAATAACACAGCATTGTCTGCTCTTCATGGTAGGATGAAAAAAATTCGAACTATATTTTGCTAGAAAAAATACCTTGTGAAATTAAAGTCTCTATTCTCTTCTTTCTCTTGCAGGCACAAGTAGGCACCCACACAGACCAGGAAACAAGGAGGCCATGTACAAATATAGGATCTTAATTTGATCACCCGGTTGCTAGAGAACCTTTGTGCAATACAGGACATTTTTATCTTGTAGTGTATTTGAGGTTTAAAAAGGCTTCTGAAGTTTGGAATTTACACTGAAATTTCATTCTTGATTTTTTTATATAAAAATTCACATTTGCTACTGCTGTTATTTTCCAGCTGTAGCAAACTGGCTCAAATTAAGATCCTACATCTGTATGTGAATCTGTGTGTATGATCTAGAGTGACAGGATCCACATGCACAACGTTGAGCAAACTGTGTTCATTTTCCTTGGTCATCAGTATTATTATTAAGGAACGCCCTTTCTCCTAGTTACAAAAGGGTACTTGTCAATCACATACTTGTACCCTAAAGGGTGATGATGAGCGGGGTTGTTGGATGGATAATTAGTTTTGGTGATAAGCTAGATTTATGTAATGAGAATCTGGGATGCGCCACTGGGTCTCCGAACCTTGACAGTATGCAGTAGAGCTGGGACGATAAACCTACAATGATCCACACCGATCATGCCGATCACTTATCGCAGGCATTTTGCTGATGTCATTCATTAGATAAGTAGCCTATAGGGGAGATCAGGGTTAGTTTTCTCATGGGTTGGTTGTCACAGTGCTTATTACTCAAAATCCAAGGGGGGCTGTGTAATAATCTCCAAATGAAAATGTGTGTCTATATTAGAGGTCATCCACGTGATCAATTCAGGTCAGGATCACAAAAAATTGAGGTGAGAGGAGTATTAGATTTTATCATGGGTGAAAATAAATGTTCGTATGCTTGTTATTTATTTAATAAATAGTTACAGTGCCTTGCGAAAGTATTCGGCCCCCTTGAACTTTGCGACCTTTTGCCACATTTCAGGCTTCAAACAGATATAAAACTGTATTTTTTTGTGAAGAATCAACAACAAGTGGGACACAATCATGAAGTGGAACGACATTTATTGGATATTTCAAACTTTTTTAACAAATCAAAAACTGAAAAATTGGGCGTGCAAAATTATTCAGCACCCTTAAGTTAATACTTTGTAGCGCCACCTTTTGCTGCGATTACAGCTGTAAGTCACTTGGGGTATGTCTCTATCAGTTTTGCACATCGAGAGACTGAAATTTTTTCCCATTCCTCCTTGCAAAACAGCTCGAGCTCAGTGAGGTTGGATGGAGAGCATTTGTGAACAGCAGTTTTCAGTTCTTTCCACAGATTCTCGATTGGATTCAGGTCTGGACTTTGACTTGGCCATTCTAACACCTGGATATGTTTATTTTTGAACCATTCCATTGTAGATTTTGCTTTATGTTTTGGATCATTGTCTTGTTGGAAGACAAATCTCCGTCCCAGTCTCAGGTCTTTTGCAGACTCCATCAGGTTTTCTTCCAGAAGGGTCCTGTATTTGGCTCCATCCATCTTCCCATCAATTTTAACCATCTTCCCTGTCCCTGCTGAAGAAAAGCAGGCCCAAACCATGATGCTGCCACCACCATGTTTGACAGTGGGGATGGTGTGTTCAGGGTGATGAGCTGTGTTGCTTTTACGCCAAACATAACGTTTTGCATTGTTGACAAAAAGTTCAATTTTGGTTTCATCTGACCAGAGCACCTTCTTCCACATGTTTGGTGTGTCTCCCAGGTGGCTTGTGGCAAACTTTAAACGACACTTTTTATGGATATCTTTAAGAAATGGCTTTCCTCTTGCCACTCTTCCATAAAGGCCAGATTTGTGCAATATACGACTGATTGTTGTCCTATGGACAGAGTCTCCCACCTCAGCTGTAGATCTCTGCAGTTCATCCAGAGTGATAATGGGCCTCTTGGCTGCATCTCTGATCAGTCTTCTCCTTGTATGAGCTGAAAGTTTAGAGGGACGGCCAGGTCTTGGTAGATTTGCAGTGGTCTGATACTCCTTCCATTTCAATATTATCGCTTGCACAGTGCTCCTTGGGATGTTTAAAGCTTGGGAAATATTTTTGTATCCAAATCCGTCTTTAAACTTCTTCACAACAGTATCTCGGACCTGCCTGGTGTGTTCCTTGTTCTTCATGATGCTCTCTGCGCTTTTAACGGACCTCTGAGACTATCACAGTGCAGGTGCATTTATACGGAGACTTGATTACACACAGGTGGATTGTATTTATCATTATTAGTCATTTAGGTCAACATTGGATCATTCAGAGATCCTCACTGAACTTCTGGAGAGAGTTTGCTGCACTGAAAGTAAAGGGGCTGAATAATTTTGCACGCCCAGTTTTTCAGTTTTTGATTTGTTAAAAAAGTTTGAAATATCCAATAAATGTCATTCCACTTCATGATTGTGTCCCACTTGTTGTTGATTCTTCACAAAAAATACAGTTTTATATCTTTATGTTTGAAGCCTGAAATGTGGCAAAAGGTCGCAAAGTTCAAGGGGGCCGAATACTTTCGCAAGGCACTGTATATGATGGGAGTATCCATACACAATTACTTTTATTGAAATGAGGAAATAGATTTATTTCAACCCTATTTGTGAGTTCCTAGGTCAAGCCATGTGGTAACTACAGTACAGTACTAGCATCTTTATTAGCATTGGGGGGGGGGGCTGAATGGTTGTCACATTGATGTTGGGGATGCTTGTCACAATCTGACAACCATACCCATTGTAACAATGTCCCCAGTAAGCTAAATGACATTGAAAGACACTTAGAATACTTATTTTCTAGAAAATAAGTATTTTAGGTGTCTGTTCAACGTCATTTAGCTTCCTGGTATCAGGAATCAAGGTAAGACCCAGATGAAGACACGTCAAATTGACAATGGTTTAATATTCCAACAGGGGCAGGAAATAGACAGGTCAAGGCAGGCAGGGGTTAGTAAATCAGAGGTGGAGCAACAGTACCGGATGGCAGGCAGACTCAGGGTCAGGGTAGGCAGAGGTCAACAATTCAGAGGTAGGGCAACGGTACCGGTCGGCAGGCAGGCTCAGGGTCAGAGGCAGGCAGGCAGGCAGGCGGGCTCAGAGTCAGGACAGACAAGGGTCAAAACCAGGAGGGCTAGAAAAAGAGAGACTGAGAAAAGCAGGCGCTGATAACAAAAATGCTGGTTGACTTGACAAACAAGACGAACTGGCAACGGACAAACAGGGAACACAGGTATAAATACACAGAGGATAATGGGGAAGATGGGCAACACCTGGAGGGGGGTGGAGACAATCCCAAGGACAGGTAAAACAGATTAGGGTGTGACACCTGGGTATGTTTCACAAGTTTGGACAACACAGTAAAGCACAACACAGTCCAGTAAAGTTTAATTCAGCAGAGTACAGTATAGTGTACTTCCGCCGGAAGTGATTGCCGCCTCGCTTCGCGTTCCTAGGAAACTATGCAGTATCTTGTTTTTTTAGGTGTTATTTCTTACATTGAACTATTGGATATAAGAGCAACGTCAACTCACCAACATTACGACCAGGTATACGACTTTCCCAAAGCGGATCCTCCGTTTTGCCCACCACCCAGGACAATGGATCGGATCCCAGCCGGCGACCCAAAACAACGATGCTGTAGAAGGGGCAGACGGAGCGGTCTTCTGGTCAGGCTCCGTAGATGGGCACATCGCGCACCGCTCCCGAGCATATTACTCGCCAATGTCCAGTCTCTTGACAACAAGGTAGACGAAATCCGTGCAAGGGTAGCCTTCCAGAGAGACATCAGAGACTGTAACGTTATTTGTTTCATGGAAACACGGCACACTCGAGACACGCTATCGGAGTCGGTACAGCCAGCTGGTTTCTTCCCGCATCACGCCGACTGAAACAAGCATCTTTCTGGTAAGAAGAATGCCTTATGATTAACGAGATGTGGTGTGATCATAACAACATACAGGAGCTCAAGTCCTTCTGTTCACCTGACTTAGAATTCCTCACAATCAAATGCCGACCACATTATCTACCTAGAGAATTCTCTTCAATTATAATGACAGCAGCATATATCCATCCCAAGCAGACACATCGATGGCCCTGAACAAACTTCATTTGACTCTATGTAAACTGGAAACCACATATCCTGAAGCTGCATTTATTGTAGCTAGGGATTTTAATCTATCAGCATATCGATTGCGTTACCAGGGCTGGCAAAACCCTAGATCATTGCAATTCTAACGTCCGCAAACCATATAAGGCCCTCCCCCGCCCTCCTTTCGGAAAAGCTGACCACAACATCCATTTTGTTGCTTCAAGCCTATAGACAGAAACTAAAACAGGAAGCTCCCGGACTCCCGCGCTCAGGTCTGTTCAACGCTAGTCCGACCAATCGGATTCCACGCTTAAAGATTGCTTCGATCACGTGGGCTGGGATATGTTCCACATTGCGGCGAACAACAACATTGACGAATACGCTGAGTCGGTGAGCGGGTTTGTTAGCAAGTGCATCAGTGATGTTTTACCCACAGCGTCTATTAAAACATTCCCAAACCAGAAACTGTGGATTGAAAGCACGAACCACTGCTTTTAATCAGTGCAAGGTGACCGGAAATATGCCCGAATACAAACAGTGTAGCTATTCCCTCTGCAAGGCAATCAAACAAGCTAAGCGTCAGTATAGAGACAAAGTAGAGTAGCAATTCAACGGCTCAGACACGAGAGGTATGTTGCAGGGTCTATAGTCAATCAGGGACTATAAAAGGAAAACCAGCCCCGTCGCGGACCAGGATGTCTTGCTCCCAGACAGACTAAACAACTTCTTTGCTTGCTTTGAGGACAATACAGTGCCACTGACACGGCCCGCTACCAAAACCTGTGGGCTCACCTTCACTGCAGCCTACGTGAGCAAAACATTTAACCCCATGACCCCTCGCAAGACTGCAGACCCAGACGGCATCCCCAGCCACGTCCTCAGAGCATGCGCAGACCACTGGCTGGTGTGATATTCAATCAATACTTATCCCAGTCTGCTGTCCCCACATGCTTCAAGAGGGTAACCATTGTTCCTGTTCCCAAGAAAGCTACGGTAACTGAGCTAAATGACTATCGCCCAGTAGCACTCACTTCCGTCATCATGAGGTGCTTTGAGAGACTAGTCAAGGACCATATCACCTCCACCCTACCTGACACCCTAGACCCACTTCAATTTGCTTACCGCCCCAACAGGTCCACTGACAACGCAATCGCAATCACACTGCACACTGCCCTAACCCATCTGGACAAGAGGAATACCTATGTAAGAATGCTGTCCATTGACTACAGCTCAGCATTTAACACCATAGTACCCTCCAAACTTGTCATCAAGCTCGAGAGCATGGGTCTTGACCCCGCCCTGTGTAACTGGGTCCTGGACTTCCTGACGGGCCGCCCCCAGGTGGTGAGGGTAAGTAACAACATCTCCACCCCGCTGATCCTCAACACTCTCAGCCCTCTCCTGTACTCCCTGTTCACCCACGACTGCGTGGCCATGCACGTCTCCAACTCATTCATCAAGTTTGCAGACGACACTACAGTGGTAGGCTTGATTACCAGCAATGACAAGACGGCCTACAGGGAGGAGGTGAGGGTAACCTCACACTCAATGGGTAACCTCACACTCAACGTCAACAAAACAAAGGAGATGATTGTGGACTTCAGCAGAGGGAGCACGCCCCTATCCACATCGATGGGACAGTAGTGGAGAGGGTAGAAAGTTTTGCGTTCCTCGGCGTACACGACACGGACAAACTGAAATGGTCCAACCACACAGACAGCGTGGTGAAGAAGGCGAAGCAGCACCTCTTCAACCTCAGGAGGCTGAAGAAATTAATCTTGTCACAAAAAACACTCTTTTACAGATGCCCAATCGAGAGCATCCTGTCGGGCTGTATCACCGCCTGGTACAGCAACTGCTCATAACCGTAAGGCTCTCCAGAGGGTAGTGAGGTCTGCACAACGCATCACCGGGGGCAAACTACCTGCCCTCCAGGACACCTACACCACCCGATGTCACAGGAAGGCAAAAAAGATCATCAAGGACAACAACCACCTGAGCCACTGCCTGTTCACCCAGTTATCATCCAGAAGGCGAGGTCAGTACAGGTGCATCAAAGCAGGGCCCGAGAGACTGAAAAACAGCTTCTATCTCAAGGCCATCAGACTGTTAAACAGCCATCACTAACATTGAGTGGCTGCTGCCAACATACTGAAATGGATCACTAGCCACTTTAAACAATGCCACTTAATATAATGTTTACATACCCTACATTACTCATCTCATATGTATATACTGTACTCTATACCATCTACTGCATCTTGCCTATGCCGTTCTATACCATCACTCATTTATATATTTTTTTTATGTACATATTCTTATTCATTCCTTTACACTTGTGTGTATAAGGTCATTGTTGTGAGGTTAATTGTTAGGTTAGATTACTCGATGGATATTACTGCATTGTCGGAACTGGAAGCACAAAAATTCCGCTACACTCGCATTAACATCTGCTAACCATGTGTATGTGACAAATAACATTTGATTTGATTTGATTTAGTGCAATGCAGTACAGTTTAATTCAGTACAGCACAGTTGAGTTTAAATCAGTAGAGTACAGTACATTAGAGTACAGTACAGTTGAGTGCGACAACCAACCCTGGTCGCCCCTACTATAGAATTAAATATGTTTGCTAATGTGGCTGATTGGTAATGGGACAATTGATGGCTACAACCATCAAACTAGTTGTAGTAGTTTAAAGGATAATATACATTTTTAAAAACTGTGGTGCACATTAATGTTTTAAACGTATTGCTCTATTTATTGTTAACAAATCAATTCAGGCAATTTATCACAACATGGATTTATGTCCATATTGCCCAGCTCTAGCATGCAGTGTACCTGTGTAATGAATCCTGGCTAAGGCTATCCTATGGCTATGCTACAGGGTTATACTATGGCTATGCTATGGCTATGCTATAGGGTTATACTATGGCTATGCTATGGCTATGCTATAGGGTTATACTATGGCTATGCTATGGCTATGCTATAGGGTTATACTATGGCTATGCTATGGCTATGCTATAGGGTTATACTATGGCTATGCTATGCAGGGCTGCTGCTAGGCCCGGGAACAACATGTTTGACCTTGCAGCACATTAGGCTGCTGTGCTGATCTAATGAATGCATGCAAGTTACGACATTATCATCCACCTTACAATGTCTTTATATCATTATAGTGGGCATATTAAGATGGATTTCACCTCTGCATGTTAAATAAGTATTATAATACGTCTTAGTAATATTCACTTAGCAAAGGTTAATATACTGGAGCTCTAAAGGGTGGATGCGCCACACTGAACTCCAAGGCCCTGTCATAACATAGCCATTGATAATCATTATCAAACTCCATTGTTATTAAGTTCATCTTGATAAAACTTCCATCTGGTTCCCTTGAGCCTAGGGGTGACTGTATACCTTCCACTCCATGACACGACAGAGATTCTTTGTTAGCCCCTGTGTTTTATGACCTACTCCACGAAATGCTCATCTATGGCTGCATCCCAAATGGCACCCTATTCCCTATATAAGTGCATTACATTTGGACAAAAGTAGAGCACTAAATAGGGAATAGGATGCCACAATGGTACGCAGACCAAATAAAAACAATCTCTCCCTGGGTGTTTCTTTGTTAATCCCTTCATCACATTGTGCTTCCAGCCAGACCAGTGATAATGTCTCCATCTCTGTGGTTCATAATTAATGAAAACCATGGTAATGAATTAATGAAATCTCTATGGCTGCTCATCTGGTGAGCCAAGACCAATATAATACTATGAGTGGGCATTAAGGTCTGAGAAATACAATGACTGCAGTGGGCTCAACAGCAGTGGCTGGCTAATTGATATGTGAGGACAATCATTTGACGAGAGTTAGCTTTCTAATGGTAGCAATAAAAGTGTTAAAAGCTTCTGCAATCTAAAAGGCTCACTTTGTGGAGCTGATGCTGATTTTATTTTATACTGCAACTCAGCAGGGTTCAGCGTAAATTGTAAAGAAATTAAATGTATAAAATTTTGCGGATTACCAACTCCATTCAAATGACATTAAATACCACAACAAACTGTCATTAGCTAATAAGGAAAAACGTAAGGGCGGATATTTCAGGCATCTTCTCATACTCTTTTGTTAGATCAGCAGACTCACAGTGATTATGCTAAATAAAATCAAAGTGACAGGAAACAAACAGTACATTACCTCTTTCTCTCCTGCTGGTTCACATGCACACACACACACACACCCACACACACACCACACACACACACACACACACACCACACCACACTCACACACACACACTCACACACACACACTCACACACACACACACACACACACACACACACACACACACACACACACACACACACACACACACACACACACACACACACACACACACACACCATATGTATGTACACACAACAGCTCAAAGTACTGTACATGTAAGTCGGCCTACAGAACTGTAGTATGTGAGAGCTGTGATAAGTTCCTATATAACGGCATACCAGGTCATCTGATTAGATAAATCTCACCCTTTTACATTCTTAGAGCTGAAGCAGGTAGAGACATCTACAAGCTTTAAAACATTTGTGCTTTAAAGGCTAGACAGTGCGATCGCCCAGGCGAAGGTAGCAAATTACCCCCTTTCAAGGAAACACATTTCCAACACAACATGTTAAAAAAAAGCTGGGATAATGACGAGAAATTGAGATCTGAATCATAGTTTTGTAGGGAGAAGGCTTGAATTTAATTTCCTTATAAAGGGTTTGAGTTTTTAAAAGAAGCCCATGTCTGTGTCTATAATGGAGCAGCAGACTGCACCAGAGGTTTCATTGGGGTGTATATCCTAAATGAATTACACAATGGCTGCCTTTGCTCTTGCTTTTATGAAATGGTCTCTTGTGTGTGTGTCCCTCTATTCTGTGTCAGGTTCATCACAAACTGTGCCACAACCTGCCCAGGGCTCAGAAACCAGCTATTACCATATATTTCAACAAATGACTTTGGCTGGGTTTGTGTGTGTCTGTATATGTGTGCTGGAGTGCGTGCATGTGTTTTTGTGCCAGACCTGTCTCAAACCAGGGGTGTGCATAACTGATACTAATTATATGGTTCATTCACCACTATCCATATTTACAATCAAGGTATGAATAGCTGCATAAATGACCGCATAGTGTTCTGTGTATGATTAATAAGCTGGCATTTGGAGAAAGAAAACCTCAATGAAGTCCATTAGTAGAACATATCAACATTTCAAAACTTCAGACGCTGGCATTGGACCAACTGTACAATTCTTGATCATAGTGTTCGAAAGTTATGTCCCTGAGGTTTTCTTTCCTGGGTGGAACTGTATGAGGGCCCCAGACAACACCTCACATTCAGGCTATCACACTGAGCAAGAGGAGCTGAAAGAGACACTGAAACACCCTCCTCCAGTGCACAACGGGTTGTGGCAAATTTCTCTCTCGCTCTCTCTCTCTCTCTCTTACTACTGCGAGTAGGGGGATTAGTGTACTGGCTGGGGCGGTGGTGCCTTATGTGCACTTCTTAATATGGAAAAAAAGCTATAATTTCCCTAAACACAGTAAAGAGCCCAGACTTCCAGGACTCTCCCCTCCCCTTCCTCCCCCCTCCTGCCTCTCAGTTCTCACAGGCGGGTGCTACTGCAAAGGCTGCTGGCGCCGTGCTCACTGGCATTCCCAGCATTCTTTCGTCATGTGCTCATGAAAAAGAGAGAAAAGGGGAGACAGAGAATAGACAGAGAAAAAATGCAACGAGTTAACCCTTGCATACTTATAGTGCTTAGTGAATAGTGGATAGTGGATTTGGTTCATGTTTAGTGTACATTATCTACCCGTGAGGCTGTGTTGTAACCAGGTGACCATGTGGAACGAGTGACCTGCTTGAAAGAATAAAAACTACAGTTCATGGTAATAAATTACTGTTCGGGAAAGAGAGGGGAGGTATAGAGGGAATGAGACAGAGAGAAAGAGACGGAGAGAGCGGTGGGGAGGGGGGGGGGATAGAGGAAACGAGACAGAGAGAGATAGAGGGCTCCGTTGCCTGCAAATATGCTTTGTGTTTGTGCACATCATCAGATACAGTTATCCTTCAGTTATTTCATCAATCAATACCAGTTATTAAACTATTTTTTGTGAACATTCTAACAATTAAAGCCCATACAATTGAAGATATTTGTCATACTTGGAATGTTTGGATGATTACTTGGAATGTCTGGTAAATAAAACAATATGTTACTATGCATGCTTCATGGTTGGACAATGCTTTTCAAACTCTTGTTCTCTCTCTGCTCTTTCAAGACGAAACCATTTGTTCATAGCTGAAGTTTAATGGAGGAATTCTTTCCAACACAGTTTGGGTAACTTCATGCAATGAGTCCTCGTGGCTTTGCCTCATGATCCATGTGCTTGTTCTTCACCCTTGCAAAGGCGAAACCTCAGGAATGGACGTTTTGACGTCAGTCAGGCATCTCTGCATCAGCCACAGGATGGCGTTCATAACCATTAACGCTTGTCTGTCTATTGCAAGGGGTATGTCCCAAATAGCACCCTATTACCATTAGTGCACTACTTTTGACCACTATAGGGGATAGGTAGGGTGCTATTTCAGACCCAGACAAGGACGCAGACAAGGATGAATAAAACAAGTGACAAAAAACATAATTTATGATAATGGCTGCCTTTTTTATAGTCGGAATAATATGATGTAATACCACAGGATTAGGCCGCTAGTGAAAGGGGTTTGACGTTGCATTTAATGTGAAAATGCTAATGATTCTGACAAGTCTATTTGTTGCTTTTAGACAACAAAAGAAGTGCTGTTTTAGTTTGTTTTAATGTTAATGTTTCAATGTTTTATTTATGAGAATGCATTTGTAAAACACATTACTAGAATAACAATGTGCCACCAAGGATGGCGTTTGAATTTCCACAAACCCCAAAATATTGCAATTTTAATAGAATTAGTCACACAAAGTGTTCAAGCATCCAGCTGTGACATGTTTGAATGTGGCCCCTTCAGTAGCTAGAGCTCTCAAATAAATACATGGTGCTATAGTGGTGGAGGTGTGCTCAGTGGTGCTTGTCTCTCTCTCTCTCTCTCTCTCTCTCTCTCTCTCTCTCCCTCTCCATCTCTCTCTTTTTCTTGTTCACCCTCTCACTACTCCCCTCTCTCTCTCTCTCTCTCCTCTCCTCTCCCCTCTCTCTCTCCTCTCCTCTCCCTCTCTCTCTATCCTCTCCATCCCTCCCCCTTTCTCTCTATCCTCTCCATCCCTCCCCCTTTCTCTCTCTCTCCCCCTTTCCTTCTGTTTCCATCTCTCTGCCTCTCCCCCATCTCCCGCTCTCTCTTCCCTGTCCTTCCCTGTCTCGTCTCTGCCCCTCTCTCCCCCTTTCTCTTGTTCCCCCTCTATCTCTCCCTCTCTCTCTCTCTCTCTCTCTCTCTCTCTCTCTCTCTCTCTCTCTCTCCCCCCACTCGCTCTCTCCACCTCTCTCTCTCTCTGTGGATGATTAATGGGGCAGCTAGCCCGGTCGGTGCCTGCAGAGGTGCTCCACTCCCCATGACTCTATGGCCCCCGTCATCACAGCTCTAGCGTGCCCAACACCAGCCAACGCCAAGCTGACATTTTACAGCTTATGTGTATCAGGAATCAAATTTCCTCATGAATCTTAACCCGCCACATCTTATTGTGAGGACATGAATTATTCATTTTTTGTTGTTGTCGGGGGGGAAGGGGGGGGGGGGTCTATTTTGTCTATCCCCTTTGTTGGAAATAAAATGTATATTCTGAGGCGTTTTGTTATTTAATTTAATATGCACCATTAATCTAGAGATTATTGTTTTGGGTGTAACTGGAGAACGAGCAACAGGCAAATAGTGCAGCGAGTGCCAAGGTAAACAGCATAATGTATCATACACACGTAATGTAAGTCTTATCAGAGCTTATTTGAATGTCTCTGGGATTGGAGTGCTAACTGAGCAAACAGTTCCTGGCTCAGTCCCCACAGTATACATTTTATATTGAACAATAGTCAACTACATCCTCCCATAATATATTCTGTATCACAGCTGTATCCCCATGATATTATCTCTACCCTCTCTATGGTAAGCCATCATGTACAAATGACACAGTGGAAAACAGCTTTTTCCACCATTAAAAATGATTTAATCTGATTACTTTTGCTGTCACATAATAACATGACCTCATAATCCAATCAAATATACTGTATGACTGTACAGTGTGTATATACTTTTTTCGTTCCATTTTGGATATGGGTAAATTATTTGGTGTGCAAGTGCACCCAGTGACATCTCTAATTTCTCTCCATTTTTCTGACGTTCTCCGAATATTAACAAATATTATGTTATAGAAAAGTCAATGTTTTGTTAAATGTTCATTTATTTGGGCTGCAATTTCTGAGGCTGGTAACTCTAAGGAACTTATTCTCTGTAGCAGAGGTAACTCTGGGTCTTCCTTTCCTGTCGCGGTCCTCATGAGAGCCAGTTTCATCACAGCGCTTGATGGTTTTTGCGACTGCACTTGAAGAAACTTTCAAAGTTCTTGAAATTACCTTCATGTCTTAAAGTAATGATGGACTGTCGTTTCTCTTTGCTTATTTGAGCTGTTCTTGCCATAATATGGACCTGGTCTTTTACCAAATAGGGGTATCTTCTGTATACCACCCATACAGTACCTTGTCACAACACAACTGACAGGGTCAAACGCATTAAGAAGAAAAGAAATTACACAATTGAACTTTTAACAAGACACACATTTTAATTGAAATGCATTCCAGGTGACTACCTCAGGGTGGCTACTTTGAAGAATCTCAAATACAAAATATATTTTGATTTGTTTAACACTTTTATGTTACTACATGATTCCATATGTGTTATTTCATAGTTTTGATGTCTTCACTATTATTCTACAATGTACAAAATAGTAAAAATAAAGAAAAACCCTTGAATGAGTAGGTGTGTCCAAACTTTTGACTGGTACTGCATGTAATAAAATAACCCCATTTCAGTAAAAATGACAATTTTGAAATCCTTGAGTGGACCAAACTATTAGAGGATCCAGGGTGTCATGCACCCCAACAATCTCAGGAGGAGGGGGGGGGAAATTATGTGAGGATGGCTGGGGGTGGTCTGTCAACACCTGTCTTTGTGTTGTTTCCACCCCCCTCCAGGTGTCACCCGTCTTCCCCAGTGTATTCATACCTGTGTTCTCTGTTTGTCTGTTGCCAGTTATTTTTGTCCGTCAAGCCTACCATCATTTTTCCCCTTGCACCTGTCTTTTTCCATAGTTCCCGTTTTCTAGTTTTCCCATTTTTACCATTTTTCCTGGCCTGACACTGAGCCTGCCTGCTGTTCTGCAACTTGTCATGCCGCCATGAATTATTGACCTCTGCCTGCCCTGACCTAGAGACTGCCTGCCGTTCTGTACCTTTTGACTCTGATCTGGATTACTGACCTCTGCCTGCCCTTGACCTGTCAGTTTGCCCTGTTCTAGTAATACACTTTGTTACTTTGACACTGACTGCACCTGGGTCTTCCCTAAAATGTAATAATGTGAGTCTTTATCAGTACATTTAGTTAACCTTGCCAGCAGGAACACCAGTTAGACAATCTACTTACTTGATTGAAGCCTGAAATGGCTTCTTGGTAGCTAGTTACAGTGACTTCAGAAAGTATTCACACCCCTTGACTTTTTCCACATTTTAATGTGTTACAAAGTGGGATTAAAATGGATTTAAATGTAATTTTTGTGTCAACGATCTTCACAAAATACTCTGCACTGTAAAAATGGAAGAACAATTCTAACATTTGTAAAACACTTGTGAAAAATGCATTCGGAAGTATTTGGAAAGTATTCAGACCCCTTTGACTTGAAGCACCTTTGGCAGCAATTACAGCCGCGAGTCTTCTTGGGTATGACGCTACAAGCTATTTTCAGGTCTCTCCAGAGTTGTTCGATCGGCTTCAAGTCTGGGCTCTGGCTGGGCCACTCAAGGACATTCAGAGACTTGTCCCAAAGCCACTCCTGCGTTGTCTTGTCTGTGTGCTTAGGGTCGTTGTCCTGCTGGAAGGTGAACCTTCGCCCCAGTCTGAGGTCCTGAGTGCTCTGGAGCATGTTTTCATCAAGGATCTCTCTGTACTTTGCTCCATTCATCTTTCCCTCGATCCTGACTAGTCTCCCATTCGCTGCCACTGAAAAACATCCCCACAGCATGATGCTGCCACCACCATGCTTCACCGTAGGGATGATGCCAGGTTTTCTCCAGACATGACGCTTGGCATTCAGGCCAAAGAGTTCAATCTTGGTTTCATCAGACCAGAGAATCTTATTTCTCATAGTCTGAGAGTCATTTAGGTGCATTTTGGCAAACTCCAAGTGGGCTGTCATGTGCCTTTTACCGAGGAGTGGCTTCCGTCTGGCCACTCTACCATAAAGGCCAGATTGGTGGAGTGCTGCAGAGATGGTTGTCCTTCTGGAAGGTTCATCGCCACAGAGGGACCATTGGGTTCTTGGTCACCTCCCTGACCAATGCCCTTCTCCCCGATTGCTCAGTTTGGCCGGGCGGCCAGCTCTAGGAAGAGTATTGGTGGGCCCAAACTTCTTCCTTTTAAGAATGATGGAGGCCATTGTGTTCTTGGGGACCTTCAATGCTGCAGAAATGTTTTGGTACTCTTTCCCAGATCTGTACCTCGACACAATCCTGTCTCGGAGCTCTACGGACAATTCCTTTGAATTCATGGCTTGGTTTTTGCTCTGACACACTGTCAACTGTGGGACCTTATATAGACAGGTGTGTGTACTCTACCTACAGTACATGTACATATTACATCAATTACCTCGACTAGCCGGTGCCCCCGCACATTGACTATGTACCGGTGCACCCTGTATATAGCCTCACAATTGTTATTTTACTGCTACTGTTGAATTATTTGTTACTTTTTATTTTTTTTAAAAATACTTTTCTATTTTTTTTTACTTAACTCTTATTTTTCTTAAAACTGCATTGTTGGTTAAGGGCTTGTAAGTAAGCATTTCACTGTAAGGTCGACACGTGTTGTATTCGGTGCATGTGACAAATACAATTTGATTTGATTTGATTTGTGTGTCTTTCCAAATCATGTCCAATCAATTGAATTTACCACAGGTGGACTCCAATCAAGTTGTAGAAACATCTCAAGGATTATCAATGGAAACAGGATGCACCTGAGCTCAATTACAAGTCACATAGCAAATGGTCTGAATACTTATGTAAATGACATATTTCTGTTTAATTTTTAATACATTTGCAAAAAATGTTGAAAAACCTGTTTTCGCTTTATCATTATGGGGTATTGTGTGTAGATATATGAGGAAAAAACTTTATGTAAAACCATTTGAAAAAGGGAAGGGGTCTGAATACCTTCCGAATGCCCTGTCTTAATTATATAAGTATTCAACCTCCTGAGTCAATACATTAGAATCACCTTTGAAAGCTAATACAGCTGTGAGTTTTTTCAGGTAAGCTTTGCACACCTGGATTGTACAATATTTTCACGTAATTAGTTTAATTCTTCAAGCTCTGTCAAGTTGGTTGTTGATCATTGCTAGACAGCCATTTCCATGTCTTGCCAAATATTTTCAAGCTGATGTGAGTCAAAACAGTAACTAGGCCACTCAGTAACATCCAATGGCATCTTGGTAAGCAACTCCAGTGTATATTTGGCCATTTTTTATTTTAGGTTATTGTCCTTCTGAAAGGGGAATTTCTCTCCCCGTGTCTGTTGAAAAGCAGACTGAACCAGGTTTTCCTATAGGATTTGGCCTGTGCTTAACTCTATCCCGTTTCTTTTTATCATAACAAAAATTCCCTAGTCCTTGCCAATGACAAGCATACCCATAACATGATGCAGCCACCACTGTGCTTGAAAATATGAAGAGTGGTACTCAGTGATGTGTGGAGTTGGTTTTGCCCCAAACATAACTCTTTGTATTCAGGATATAAAGTTAATTTATTTGCCACATTTTTTGCAGTTTTACTTCAGTGCGTTATTTCGAACAGGATGCATGTATTGGAATATTTTAATTCTGTACAGGTTTCCTTCTTTTCACTCTGTCAATTAGGTTAGTATTTTGGAGTAACTACGATGTTGTTGATTCATCCTCAGTTTTCTCCTATCACAGCCATAGAGCTTGCCATATTTTAGTCCTCAAACCCGGAAATGAGTTACCTCTGGTTCGTTGAGCCATCCCTATGTGGAAAGTTAATGGGGAAAGAATAGGGTTTTGGGATAAACTCAAAAAATAAGGTCTGAGGTTACAGGCTTAGGAGATCTTATACGTTTTGTTCTATGAGATAATATCAGTCAGTTAAACTAATGATGCACTGTCATTTCTCTTCACTTATTTGAGATTTATCTTACCATAATATGGACTTGGTCTTTTACCAAATAGGGCTATCTTTTGTATACCACCCCTACCTTGTCACAACACAACTGATTGGCTGAAACGCATTAAGGAAAGAAATTCCACAAATTAACTTTTAACAAGGCACACCTGTTAATACTTTTTTGTGATTTCATGATTCCATATGTGTTATTTCATAGTTTAGATGTCTTTATTATTATTCGACAATGTAGAAAATAGTAGAAATAAATAGTAGAAATGAAGAAAACCCTTAAATGAGTAGGTGTGTCCACATTTTTGACTGGTACTGTATGTATTTTAAAAAGGCACAAAAAGTACATAAAGGCTCCATAATTCATAAAGGTCTGTTAAGACATGAAGGTCAGTCAATGTGGAAAATTTCAAGAACTTTGAAAGTTTCTTCAAGTGGAGTCGCAAAAAACATCAAGCGCTATGATGAAACGGGCTCTCATGACCGCCACAGGAAAGGAAGACCCAGAGTTACCTCTGCTGCAGAGGATAAGTTCATTAGAGTTACCAGCCTCAGAAATTGCAGCCCAAATAAATGCTTCACAGAATTCAAGTAACAGACACATCTCAACATCAACTGTTCAGAGGAGACTGCAAAGAAACCACTACTAAATGACACCAATAAGAAGAAGAGACTTGCTTGGGCAAAAAAACACAAGTTGAACAGTTGAAAAAACAGTAAGTATAGAGTCAAATAAGCTATCCGCTTCCAAAGTCATATATTTTATATTTTCATACTATATCAATACAATGTAAGTGCAACAAATTATACTTTTAAATGACAGACCATTCTTGATTCTGAGGACACTTCCTTTATAGTACTCTAAATCATAAATGACAGAGCACGGCTTGAAGGTAATTCAATAGGGACTGGTGCATTGGCACCTGTGGTAGGCCTACTCTCCCTGGTTACAACCACAACAAACAATATGGTCATAACTGTTTGTTCTCAGCTTAAAGCTGGAATCCTTAATGCCGAAACAGCCACATCTATTTGTGATATTACAACAACAAATAAGTTACTGCAAACAACAAACACTGTTTTCCCCTCTGACATAATTGGACTAAAATTAGAAGAGCACAATCTATACTGCAATTTCTTTTACCATGCTGCGCAATGCTCCTCAGCTTGGCAACAAAAACAATAACAGTGGAGGTGGGGCGGCCAGTGGCGCTGTTTCCCCCTACTGCGGATTTAGTTTTTAACAATACATAACCTGATTACAAAAGAACACGGAAACAATAAAACTTCCTTGTTGGGGAGAGCTAAGTGGACTGTCATTTCATATGTGGTTTAAAGATGTGTTCGCTCCCAGGTTTCGGCACCAAATAACTAAATATGAATTTGCTTTCTCCACAGCCTTTTGGACGCCTCTTCTCCCAATTATACACAATACCTTCAACAATTAAGCTTACATTTCACATGTTCTCTATATTAAAGATGTTGAATGTGTTGAATTTCTGTTACATGGTCTTTGGTTTTTGTTAAATTTCTCAAACCAATACAGAATAATACTTTCATCAAACAAATGACCCCAAATACCTTGCCCTCAGCTGTGGCGATTGATGACCATGCTATTATTGGTCCACAATAATTGCTAGGCTATTATTGGCCAGCTCTGCTCGCAGCCAGGCTCAACAGTTCTTTTGTCTCTTTTCTACAGAGCAGGATTTTGTGCGGTCCCAAAGCAGGGTAGACTGATCCTCGTTGGCAGACTTAAATGTTAGGTGTCCTCTGTCTTTCCAAAAATGCCGACTGGTGAAGGAAGACCAAGTAGCAGCTAGCTAGGGATGAAATACAACATCTCTTCAAACTATAGAAAGAGAATCAGACACATACAGTCCTCTTGATCAGAACCATAAAAAAAATCCCTGAGAGCGATATGCAGACCAGTAAAAGGAAGGAGAGCGTATAAAGCTGGATTACATTGGTCTTAGAAATGTCTCCTGAAATGAAAGCCTGTCATCTCTTGATTTGGTTTCAGCCCAACCATCCACAGAACCATTGACATCTGAGAGTTTTTGGAGGGTAGGAAAGAAAGAAATAGGATTGAAAATGAGCAAAAAAAATTGTGGTTTATTGATCCATAAAAAAAGGTCCTTCACTCCATCAATGCTGAGGTCCACTCTGACTGCCCTCCAGGGATATAGATGTCCAGCTCATACATGGTCAAATACAATTGAATCCCCAAGGCTCCATAATGACTCCATTCTACCACTTTTTCCCTCAAGTCACAGGTAACAGATCAAGACAAGATCAGTAGATAAGTAGTCTGGGAATGTATGACCTCAAAAGGCCTTGGGGCTGGGATAGACATTTTTAAACTACAAGCATTGATGGTGCAGGCTTTAAAAGTTGGGTTCTTCTGGCTTTGTTGGTTGTGAATTCAAAGATGCTTTTTTAACACAAAGCAATCTCCCCAAAATGACGTTGAACCAACATGGAATAGATGTTGAATTGACGTCTGTGCCCAGTGGCATAGTTCAGCTAAAAACACCTCAGCTTGACTGCACACTAAATCATTGTGTTAGACAAAGCAACTAAAGGACAATAATGCTGACAAAAGAGGTTTAGGGGCCTAGTATTGACTCCATGCACAGCACAATTTGGATCCTATACAACACAATGCAGATAGATTTCAGCTCAAATGACGATTCAGTCAGTGGTAGCAGACTGGCATTTATTAGGATGACTCGTGTACTGGAGGCATCTCTGCAGGGTAGTCACTTGCTGGCACAGCCACAAAGGCATAAAATCATATTTTTAAAACTAACCTTAACACTAACCTTAACCCCACTGCTAATGTTATGCCTAACCCTACTCTAACATTTAGACTTAAAAGCTCACTTTTTACGAGACATAGCTAATTTTGACTTTGCAGCTGGCCCATTAAGTGTAAATCGCTTAGTGATGCCTCCAGTACAAGATTCATACTAATACACGTCAACGTGCACAGTGGCTGGCTAACACAAAATGCTTTCTTCTTTACCACACAATGACCAAAGTGAATCTGACGATTTTGTCTTCCAACAAATCATGTTCTAATTACTTAATTTTGTATATAATGATAATTAGAGAAGACATTCATCATTCCATCATTATCCTAAGCCTAATGGTTAAACAATAAACGACCGCATGCACGTGACCTTGCCATGTCAAGTGCGGGGGAATCAACCCAACTCATCCCTAGACCTTAACAGAATAATGACTTTGAGCCTTTATAATGTGAATTGTGCCTATCAACCATGTTATTAATAAAAATGACATTGCTATACACTGATCTGGCTCCATAGCTAATTAGTCTTTACTTTTTAATTTTCCACATCCCCTAAAGTTTATTACAATTACCCTATCAATTCATCTCAATAGGCATTTATAATAGAATCTAACACACCTGTGCCTTTTCATTGATTGATAGAAAAACTATTGGATAGCCTATATTTGGATAAATATGCAAGCAAGATTTAGTTCTGTATTTCAAGATGAATATTTGCGTTTGGCACATCAGTTATAATTGACATTGTGTTCTAAACGTATTACTAACCTTTTATAATGTCTTATAACCTAGTTAAGTTACACATTTAGTTATTATAAATAGCTTACATTATGAATAGAGCCTACATATGAAATGACTAGGCACAGCTATTATTACATTGTTGTAATAAGCATGTCATTGCCTTGCCAAAACGGACTATAGTTGATAGGCTAGTCCACTACTTAGACTAGATGTCAGTGCCGACTTGTTATGTATAGTTACAGTGCCCTAATACGCAGATATATATTCACCATCTAGTCTCTCCTGGTCCAACATCTTCTCTTCCATGCAGTCTTTCTTGGTCCAACATCTTCTCTTCCCATGCGAAGCAAGACTGATTTACAGTGTAAACTGCAGTGTTTCCGAGGCCATACATTCTACACCTGCCCTGCATCTAAACTACATTCCCAGCCCGCGTATCACTGACTCTCTCTGTGCGGGTTGTCACTAGTTACCAAAGCCACAAAGTCTAAATGTACTAGACTATATCGTAGTAATTCATGAAAACAAAAATGTGCGTTTTGGTATTGATTTATGGTTATGGTTAGGCATACAGTTAGCAGTGTGTTTTAGATCAGTGTATAAGGTTAGTGTTAGGTTTGAAGACAGATTTTAAGAATATCAATTGTAAAAAAAAAACATATATATATATATATATATATATAAAATAGGCGTGGTTTGTGGCTGTGGTAACTAGTGACGACCCTCTGCGCGCTTTGTGTGCCAACATTTGCTCTGCGTTCCATATCTGGAATGAACGATCCAATGGAGCAAAGTAATGCACGATGGGAGTGGTTCCGTTATGAGGTCACCGTGAGGGTCTGATTGAACAGGGGGCGCAGCAGCAGGCGGAGAGTTGCACTGGATGATGATAAACATGAGAGAGAGAGAGAGAGAGAGAGAGAGAGAGAGAGAGAGAGAGACACACACACACTGAATATGCGATAGCAAGAAACAGTTTATTTCAATTAGGCTAGTAAAGCGAATCTCGGATAGGAAGGTGACCAGAGGATTGCGCTTCTACGCGAGGGAACATATATTATAGAGCCGTTCTGTTGCAGTTGCAGACGAGCTGAACAGGAAGAATTCCCTTGCTTTCTGAGAGCGAGAAGGAGTGACTCTGAGGCAATGAGACATAAGAACAGTGAAGAAAGTTTCAATTTCTAAAACAAACTGAAACTCACGACTACAGCGCGGAACACAGAAACCATGCACTCTATATACAGTGTGGGGTAATTGCCGTTTCATGCGCATTTTAACGGATCGTTTTCTTTGCTATTTTACAAGAACCAGGACAAAAGTTTATCTAACGGAACGTATAACAACATACAGCACAAATCTAGACTGTTTACCGGAACGTTGAGCCTTTTAGAAGAACTGTGGTGTTCTTCGCATTGCATAGCTTAGCTGGTATTTTCTACCTCGCTGGACTGGTGATTTGTGGGTCCGCGGGCGGGTTGTGGATATATATATATATTTTTTCTCCCATGGCCTCTGCCAGGATGTACTTTATAACGAGATGCATTTTAATATCCATGATTTGGAAGAGCAACCGGGCTCTTTTATGTCTGCCGTGTGATGAATCTAAATGCGAGGAGCCAAAGCATTGCTCTGGCGCCGTGGTGCTCGGTATCTGCGGCTGCTGCTCCGTCTGCGCCAAACAGAAAAACGAGAGCTGCGGTGGTGTCTACGGTCTGTACGGGACTTGTGACCGGGGGCTCCGGTGCGTGATCAGACCACCGCTGAACGGTGGATCCATCACGCAGTATGAAGTCGGAGTCTGTGAAGGTTTGTATTCTATTTACACTGTTTCACCATAACGAATACGGCTTATGCTCTGCATAAAAGTTCAAACAAAACACATACACAAAATCACATGTATAGTCTAGTCTAAAATGCATCATATAGAAGTCTTTAAAATGAGTTGAAAATAATAGCAATGGGCAATGTTTTCTCTATTAGGCTGCTAGTTAACCTATTATACAATATGCCTAATAATGTTAGACTGGCTAATAATAATGATGAATAGATTATTATTGTGTAGCTTTAGCCTACATACTATGAAGTTATTCCTATTTCAAAAGTGAATGATGTGGCTTTCACGCTGTTTTCATTTCTACAGTCAAAGTAGAGCTACATAACTTGTAGCTGCATAAACATGTCTGTCCATGCTGCTGGTCTGGCGGTGTGGTGGGGGTTTGGAATAAGAGCCTGATTGAGCAAGCGAGCTGGTTAATGTGTTTGCAGGATGTCGGTTTTCCATTTCTTTAGGGTAATGCTAACGGGTTTCGTGCTGTTTTTGGACGCGGTGCCAGCCCCTCTTTCCGCTGAGGCTGGTTGGTTTTTCAATGGAATGTCTGCTATGCAACTCAATTTACGCGTCAGCGCCGTTTATTTTACATCGCCCCGAACGAATAGGACATTAACTGTCTGCTAATACCTGGAATCACAGGTGTCGCCTATTATCAAAGACAGTACAGTATGAAGATAGGAATAAACTGATTATCCAATAGAAATCCCCGATCACACTTGTAGGCAATGCCATGGCGACGTTGGCAAGCTAAACTCAAGCGCAGAAAAACGTCATCGCTTATAACGTTTGTCTCGCGCCTGACTGCGCGTGTGCAGGCCGTCAAATCAAAGTCATTCCTTCGATATAAAGTAGTTTTAGACGAAAATTAAAACCTAACAGTTTGTCACTTTTACGAGATTGGAGTAATAAAATGTTCAGCTACTTAAGACATTGACTCGAATGTAGGCTGTTCTTTAGATTTCGTGAAAATGTACAACTAAGGAATAACTTTTCACTTCTCTTATTGACATCTCAAACCCCAATCCCCGGCCTGGTCTGTTTGGTCTGTTTCACAAGCTTTCCCGGAAGTCTTGCGATGTTGCGCCTCGGTTTAGAAACTCTGCTATTATCCTTTGTGGCCATGTCGGAATTCGTGGTAAAATGCCAACATCAGGGTTTCCCAACTGACGTCACGCGGGCCGAATTTGGCCTGTTGGTGGTTTTATTTAGACCCCAAGTTTTAAATAAAATACATTTTTTGTTTCATTGTTGGACATAAAAGACTGTAAAAACAGCAGGTGGTGAGAGACTGGTGGTGGTGGTAAAGTGGGAGATTTGTACAGGGTAAAAGGGATCTTGAAGATCTGTAAAAACAGCTCCAAGTGATTTTTATTTAAGAAATCTGTGTACATATGTAAGCAAGGTTTGAAATCATTATGTTTTATGCTAACATTATACTGTATCTGTTTAGGCTTCTTGCGGTCAATTTGCAGTCTACAAATTATTTCAAATTGTGTTCCGGCCCACGGACCAACCGCTCAAGAACGAATTGGCCTGCGGCTGAATCTAATTGATGATCCCTGGCCTACATTTACCTTCTTAGTAATTTCACTAGTCGAATGTTGATGAAGGGGCTGGAGTCCTTGAACATTGCAGAAATAAACAATCTGACAGCTTTTGATTTAATATTAAATTCCTTTGACATGGGAGAATAGTTCAATAATTGTTTTGTATTTTCTTCAAGCTACAATCCCCAGTCCAAACAATTAAAAGACACACATCAAATTAAGTGGCCACTTCTGATGATGTATCCTGATGTCTGACAAGTATACACTTGCAGGGCAAGGGGCGAGGAAGGAAATAATGATTTTTAAATGGACCGCCCATGCCCGGAAATTTGTCACTCGTTCATCCTGCGATGATTGTGTTTTCAGCCAGCGGTAGCATGTGGGTGCTTTATATGCACTACAGTCAATTATGATTGCATGTCTACTTATATTAACTATATCATTATTAATATACGCCTACTGTATGATAGCTGGCAAATTAATTAGCTAACTAACGTTAGCCTGCCTAGCTGGAACTTCTGAAGAAGAAAAATGTTTTATTTCTACAATTTCCAAAAGATAACCAAACAAAAACATATTTACTTTTTACGAGACGTGTTTGTGCCGTCATGTGCATTAGTAGCACAATTTCGAACTTATTTGCATTCATTTTTACTTACACTTGTATGTTGACTTCTCCATTGATGTTGTTTTTAAGTTTTGGCTGACTTTTCTTAGCGGATGAACAATCATCGCGAATTGAATTCTGTGGAGTTTCAGGCCCGGAGTGAACATAAATGTACACTCGCAAATTCGACTGAAAACGAGGGCTGAGGGGCTTACCTTGCAAACTTCCCTTGCTTGTCTAATCATTTGAACCGCCCTCCAAGATGGTGATTGGGATTCCCCCAAGGGCATAAGGAGGGTAAGTGGACGAGGGTGTCTTTATTGAGTTTGAACTGAAGTTTGAACCGAAGCCATTGAATCCAGTGGAGGCTGCTGAGAGAAGGAGGGCTCAAAATAATGTCTGGAATGGAGTCAATGGAGTGGTATCAACCACATCAAAGACGTGGTTTACATGTGTTTAATACCATTCCATTGACTCAATTCCAGCCATTATTATGGGCCGTTCTCCCCTCAGCAGTCTCCACTGATAGAATCCCAGTGGAGAGGAAAACGGATTAATATAATGAATGCTTTTAAAGCCAATGTGATATCTGTTACAGTATGTCTCATTCTAAAGGCGCTGACAGACTGTGCCGTGGACGGGGTTACCCATTCATTTTCAGTGAAGCCTAGGCGGGGGGCGAAATTCTATCTAGGCGGACAGCCCGAGCGGTCAGTTGTGCTCCTGCTTGTGGAAGCCACTCAGCTGAGGAAGAGAAAATAGAATTCTGCAATGCGAAAGGGATAACTGCCCAAAATTAGTCTTTTCCAGCAGGTGGCATTTTTTTGGCAAGGAGGTTTTGTGTGGAGGTCAATGAGAGAGTGTCAAATTTGGTAAAAAAGAAATTGAATGGATAATTTGTTATGTGTGACTTATTTGACCGAATAGAAGTTTCGCAATGATTAGGTTTTTATGAGTGTACTGATATAAGTAAGACACAAAACATCCCGGCAACTTTGAGAAAAAAACACTTTATATTGAAGTTGTACCTTGTCGTCACTTGTTACCATAGCCACAAAGTAATAACCCCCTCTTATTTCTACAATTTATCTCCTTAAAATATGATTCTAAAGCTAACCTTAACCTCACTACTGACATTATGCCTAACCTTTAATGAAGAACAAAAAGGTCATTTTAGTTTTCAGGAATTATTACGTTGTGCCTGTTGTTCAAATGCGTATTTGCCCTCTCATTGGCTAGAATGGTCCCACCTGATCTTGCCTCCTCCCGACTGGCCTCTATTTTCGAAGACATTTCTTTTCATTGTTTTCAAAGATGGCGCCAACAGACTTCGTAGCTCTGCTCTTAGCTCCTAAGTACAAGCATTTTGCTACACCCGCAATAAACATCTGATAAGTATGTGTATGTGACCAATAAAATTGGATTTGATTTGATTTAGAGTATCTGGTCAATATAACAGATTATCTGTGATTCTGCTCTATTATTTGTTGTTGACCAATCACTGTCAAAAAACACAAAAAAACGGAGCCCGTGAGTGGTGATACAGAAGGACCAGCTAACTTGTCCACTAGCTAGCTGGCTAACACCAGTCACATTTAACAATTAGAATCGTAGTTTTCTAACCCATTTTTGGATTAATAATTTCTGTTGCATGTAAGTATGTTTTTATGCATGCTTATGTTGTTATAGCGTTAATTTATTTGCAATTTGATCAAGTTTGTTTATTTCGTTGCAATGTTCACCGAAGGCTGTCGCATAGACTGTGGGCTGTCGTCCTCGTATGTGAAGGCACTAGCCGCTTTTACTAGAGAGACAAATTGTGTACTCGGCCGGGTACTTTACGATATTCTGCTGGATGTCTGAAAAGCGCTTAAATACTTAAATGAAATGAACCCTTTACACTCGTGGGAAGTGGCCTATATGGATAGGGCCAAAATGAAATGTTTATAACAGAAGAAATATGAGAAGCATATGCATAACCATGGTAGCAATTTAAAGGGAACAATTTGGAGATTATGGGGAAATTATCCGACCAAAACTGAGGACACAACAGTTCACCTGACACAAGACTGAATCCAAACATTACACTGTGGATTTTATGTGCATTTTACATTTACTGTACTTTTGGCAGCATTTGTCGATAACGAAATCTGAAAATAATCTGTATACATTCAGTAACATAATAATATTCATGGGAAATGTGGGGTAGGTGCAACATAAGACAAAAAAATGACAAGGGTTTGAGTAAGCAGTCTAACTGGAGTCTCCAAGTGGCCACACACCTCTCCAAAGTGCACAAAGTTAGTAAATAATTTCAGTCCATTTTTTTTGACTCAAGGTCCTTTTTTGAGGTCTCCTAGCTGTGCCATTAATAAATATTCTTTGGGATCGGTGTCCCTTCCACAGGACGGTTGAGCTAACATAGGCTTATGCGATTAGCATGAGGTTTTAAGTAACAAGAACATTTCCCAGGACTTAGACATATCAGATACTGGCAGAAAGCTTAAATGATTGTTAATCTAACTGCACTGTCCAATTTACAGTCACTATTACAGTGAAAGAATACCATAATATTGTTTGAGGAGAGTGTACAAATTTTAACATGAAAAGTCTAGATACAAGATTTTGAACAGAAACGCAATGGTTCATTGGATCAGTCTTAAACGTTTCACACACACTGATGCCATCTAGTGGCCAAAATCTAAATTCCATCTGGGATGGAATAATACATTATGGCTTTTCTCTTGCATTTCAAAGATGATGGTACAAAAAAATACAAAATAATGTTTTTCTTTTCCTTTGTATTATCTTCTACCAGATATATTATGTTATATTCTACTACATTCCTTTTACATTTCCATAAATGTCAAAGTGTTTCCTTTCAAATGGTACAAATAATATGCATATCCTTTCTTCAGGGCCTGAGCTACAGGCAGTTAGATTTGGGAATGTCACTTTAGGCGAAAATTGAAAAAAAGGGGCGAATCCTTAAGAGGTTTTTAAGGAACTGAAGCAATCACACTTGTATTTGTTCGTTTGGAACACAGCCCTACATCCCAACCATCACACAAGTACTGTTTTTGTTTTGTCACAGCTGTCGTTGAAGGAAGACCAAAGCTCAGTGTGGTGAGCGTACATGATCCTTTATTTTGGAATGATGCCAACAATACAAAAATGAACGTGACGCTTACGAGGGCTAAGTGCCACAAACACAAGTCAGCTACCCACACCGAAAGAAGGAAAAAGGGCTACCTAAGTATGATTCCCAATCAGAGACAACGATAGACAGCTGTCCCTGATTGAGAACCATACCTGGCCAAAACAGAAATAAAGAAACATAGATAACAAAACATAGAATGCCCACCTCACATCACACCCTGACCTAACCAAATAGAGAAATAAAACGGCTCTCAAAGGTCAGGGCGTGACATGTTTACTCAATCTAAAAACTGTCCATTATTAAAGACATCCTCTGAAACTTTGTCGACTAGTAAGTATTTTCTAAACCTCCCGCTTTGGGCTGGATGTATCATTTTGTAGTTCATACATGCGTATTCTTTAGGCAGAATTACTATCTTACCTCAACTAACCACTAAATCCCTAGTTTGAAAGCGACTGTTTTCTGGAACCTGTGCGGCGCCATTTTCCCCGAAATTTTCCCCATGTGGGCCAGCCCCCTAGCAATTCGAGTTTCAGCCCCTTGTCATTTGAGTGACAGCTAGCAAACACGCAGCAGAAATAAAGAGAGCAATGACGTGGTGCACATATCTGTACATATTTGACCTAGTACGCAATTTTCGAGGACCACTTTTGGCTCGTGAGCACTACTTTCAGATCTACTGGCTAAAAAGTATGCAATAGTACCGGAGAACCCTCTTTAATCGCAATCTGGGTCAGGTGGGCATAATTTTAAAGCTTTTACTGCCAACATGACTAGCTAAGTTTTAAAATATGATCTTGCGGTAAGTCACTTCAGAGAAACAGATAGTCATTTTGGTAGGCAAAGTATGGATTCATGAGGGCATTGAGGTGCGTGTTCCGCTGCAAATTTTCTTCACAATACGACAAACAGGATATTTTTGTTCAGAACAACCCAGGGTAGGAAGTTATGTAATTCTTGTAACTGTACATCAAACATAGTGATCATAAACGTTGACACTATAAATTACATGAGTTTTATAATATGGAAATGTGAGGTGCACATACAAATCCCATACAAAGCTGTAAAGCGGAAACCATGAGGTCTAACGTCACGTATAGCATGTAACTGTACAGCCACTACATTCCAATTTAGGTGCTTATCAGTCACCAAATCTGCCATTTTCAACTCGTATACAGGTTGTTAGTGTAAAGGGCTACTCAGGCTGAATTTAACCAAATGAATCAAATGAGATTCATAGCCTACTGCTCAAAGATATGAAAGCTTTTCCAATATATGACAATATCTGTGTGGAGAAAGACAACCCCTGACATTATTTACCCTATATGCAGCCTTACTGTAGACACAAACAGAGCCTTAGAGGACGCCACAGAGAGAGACACAAGGAGTCGGGTTTCAACAGGGGTGGCCATTAATGGAAACATGTTGATGAGAGTCTGATATGTTTGGCCAGTAAGTAGTCTCTCAGGTGGGTAATGTCTAATGCAAGGCCTGTGGAACAAAAAACAGCAAAGGTCTCCTGGAGGGTTGAACCAGATCAAAGCATGGAACGCCAGTTACACCACCACTACAGAGCATGACCTTCGCCCCACCCGCACACTCCCCACATCCAACCTTCGATGTTCCCCGTTCCCCACAGGGCCTTTCCCCAACATATTAGAGCTGTAGTCACCCCCACCTCCAAACCCTAATGTTCCCTTAGCTGTCCCCAGAGACCTTATATTCACCTGGCTCATCAGAGCCCTAGTAGTCGCCATGCGCTGACATGCCTGCTGCTGTTCATAGTGTCACAGAGGCAGAGCACACAATGGGTCATGCCTCATGACAGCTAATGTCGGCTGTAATGACTCATGATGAATGATGATGAGTGTCACAACGACACAGGCAGAGTGCGGGCCTTCGTTGGTGTAGCAAAAGGGCCTCTGCTCCGCCATACCTCAGAGGCACTTCAGTCAGATACTGTTACTGTCGGAGAGCTTCTCCCTTTACACAAAGGGTCAGATGAAATGAATGCCTTTTAGCCCCTAAACTTATATCCAGGCAGTCCTGGGCAGGTGTTCAAACAAATCCGATCACATTTCAAAACCAACAGGTCATATCAGCCAGAGCCAGGAATTCTCACTGATCACTCTCACTTCGGACAATCACACTGGGTATAAGTGGCTTACCCCAAGCTCACCTCCATCAGATCCTCAGAACGGTGCCTGGCTAATGGGATAACGTGGAACAAAGAGCACCAGAAGACTGAAGGCTCTGGGGCTTCAGGGTCGTCCTAGTGGGGATGATGGCCCTGCTGTGGATGCTATGTATTTTTCTGTTCCAGTTCCTCAGTTAGTACTGTTGGATGGTCTGGGTTTCAGGGGACATTAGCTGCACTCAGGAGCTCTCTGACACAGAAGTTACATTACCGCTCAGGCAGGCAGGCAGCTCCAAGTTTCAGGCCAAATACCGCCTCAAGGCTCTCATCCTTTACAACACACTGACTGTCTTACATCCAATCTGTCATTTCTATTTCTACATCATTTTGCTGTTGTATAGTTTGACAGCCATGTGAGAGATAAACAACTGCAGTGATAATTATTATCTGATTTTGAACAGTATCACACTACCAGACACAAGTGTTTGTAGTCAGTAGTTTACAAGGTTTTTGAAGTATGTAGATGGAATAATAATCGCTCATGCATATGTATGTATGTATGTATGTCTCAATGAATTACTTTATACATCATTCACAGAATGATTAGAGGAAGGAAGGAGAGCTTCCTATTCACTTGGGCCGATTAAAGAGGAAATTGAGGTAAACAATAGGTTCTACCTTATCCTTGATGTTAACCATATTGGACGTAATTGATTACGTGCACTAGTTGTTTAGAGTCTGAATGGTCTGTCTCATAGGAATAGCTCCCAGGTCTACCAGGGGGCATTATGCAAATATAAGTCTACAAATTGTGTAATGCTAACATAATATACTATTTAGAAAACACTTTTATACAAAGAAATATAATGAGTGCATAACATTTTAGTGTATGTGTCCCCATTGGGAATCGAACCCACGACCCTGGCGTTGCTAGCACCACCTACCCCTACTCTCAGTGGGCTTACACAATAGGGTCTTCTTGGGGTGTCTGTCACTGAACACGAAGCCATCATCTGGCCCCAAATGGCAAAGCTATAGCTGCAAATGACTTTGAAGTGACACTGTTCTTAAAAAGTACGCCATGAATTCCAAGCATGGAGTTCCTCGCACACCATGGTGTCACAGTACACCATTGTCACATTGTTTGAGTGGCTCTCAAGGAGTAATAGTCAAAATTAACCAGAAGACAATGAGTGCAATTATAGGAATGGTTAAGTAATGATCATAACCGAATGAGGCTGTATGGCAAAATTACTAGTTGATCTTGGTTATGAACTCATCTAAAGATTATTAATCAAAATTGGACTGCGGTCAACACAAGATTCATTGCATCAGTGCTTTTCAAATCTAAATTAAAGTCCCTCCATTGATGCCCAACAGCGGTGTTGATCAAATGTTGATGTGAAATTAAATGTCACTGAGATAAGACCAGAGCCGTGTTACAATGCTAGAAAAACAAATCTCAATGTGTGCCGTGCAATATGGCTGGCTCTGGCTGGCTCCCTTGTTTTTCAAATGGTAATGTGGCCAAATGAAATTGGTTTCTTTCGACATAGAAATGTCTTCTGTCTTCTGTCAAGAAGAAGGTTAAAAACTTGAGAGGAACTAGGACACATCCTCTTCCTCTTTTCACTTGGCTCACAGAAGCAGATCTGAATGTTAGTGAAGCTGCCTGCTTGTCAGACTTATGCCAAATAATTTAGTGCGTTAAAAACAACATTACATAATTCTGAGTGACAAAAAAAACAGGAAGTCCATACAACAGAGATTCTAACAAGAGGATAGAATGTTCTATATTTTTGGTGTGTTCTGTTGCTGTTCAGCATTGCCCTCTAGCCTATCTACACAAGCTACATGCATGCTATACAGGAGCATGATGGCTGGGGAGGAATAATAAAAAATAATATATTTCCTTAGCTCACACCCTCGTCTAAGGCAATGTGCATAGTTTACATTTTTACTTAGTGATGTTAGCCATTTCTGCAGCTGGATATTTACAGAATGAGATGAGCTGCAGTTCCACGGAGGTCCATTCTCAAGGGCTTCCTGTTGGACAGGCATCCACTTGGGACTTCCTGACAGTGTTTAAAGGTGCACTTCACATAAATGGTACACCATAGTGCTACCAATGCCTATTAAAAAAGGGAAGACAATAACCACCATTACTGAAACTGACATTTCAGTATTTTCAGTGATAAAGATTTCCATCAGGCTTATTTGTCAAACATTATTAGCACATGATAAACACTACCGTACCCAGAGTGCACCTGGAGCATGTACTGTAACAATGACTCTCCTCATTACTGTTGTGCTCGGAACATAGGTGTCACTTCACATTTGCAGGCATCTATTGATAGTGGAACTAAACTACTTTTCTCTGTTCTATATGTCTCAAATGTTCTCTCTTTCAACCACTGGCAATGACATCCATCCATCTAAAAATCCATCTAAAACTCAAAGACACAATCTGTCATTTTAATAGCCTGACCCTGCTACTTTGTTTGGTAAGATGAGGGATGGGGCTGTGGAAATTAAACCACTCTCAAATTCTCCACCATCTCAGATTGATAATCCTGCAGCAACAGGAAATGTGAATTATTATGTGGATTATAATTAATGGACATTTTTGTAAGGGAACATTAAGTCTAACATTTCAAAGTGGAAATTACAAACTTCAGAAGCCTTTTTAAACCTCAAATACACTACAAGCGTTTAATTTCTTGCATTGCAGAAAAGTTCTCCTGCAACATGGTGATCAAATTAAGATCCTACATCTGTAGGCACAGAGGGGACGTGAACCACCCAACCTAAATCAATCCCAGATGCCTCATTTTCTCTTACACCCTCCAGTCATTCACTTGACTGATTTATGAGTAGATTTCAATGCAATAAAATATTGTTTCCACTTTCCAATCACTATAATGTGATTTTGGGAATAACACTGTGCGATAACACTTAGAGAGAAATGAAGACACTTAATTGAGTGACGCCACAGGCCATGACATGCTCACCAGCTCAAATAAGATCCCGACACTCAATGGTGAGACAACACTTTAACACCTTTGCCAAAAGATGGATGTGACTGCCGCCAAGGCGGATTTTGTGCCCCAGTGTCTTTCTGATGCTCCCACAAATAGGGCCAGTGAAGGCTGGATTCAATTTGTTGAGAACACAGATTATTGTCTGTAGTGAGTGAAGACAAGTGGAAATTTGTACCTTTTCCACCACTGCCTCCTCCTTATCATGTTCCTCCTCTTTGTCCCTGAAGTCCCTCGAACAGACGTGGGTTCAAATACTATTAAAAACTATTCAAATACTTTATCTGGGCTTTATTGAGATTGCCTGGCATAAATGGAACCAATAGAATAGTCACAAAATGGCAACCACCTGGCACTCCAGGCAGACTAGAGCAAATGCTAAAAGTATTGGAACAATTTCAAATAGTATTTGAACCCAGGTCTGCCATCAACTGGCAGTCTGTCCTCAAGGGACAGACTGCCATATAACTTCCAAGCCTGGATAGTGGATATCGTTTAGGGCCAGAAGTAGAGATGAAAGGGTTAGGGTTGTCTGGCAGGACTAAAGAAGATATAAAAGTTAGGTTAGAAACCTAAGCGAGCGAATCACACACAAAGCCTCAGGACAGGAAGAGCACAGCAGCTTCTGTAGCTAAATCCATGAAAATTACATATTTTCCTAAAGGCAAAAAAAACATTTTTATTTTTGCTTTAATGTTGCATCATTTTGTCTCACAAAGACAGTTATTTAATTCCCCTCTCCTACTCAACATAGTGTACATTTAAAAGTGTTGCCCAGTGTAGTCAAAAATGTGATTTTCCTATTTTTTATATATATTTCCACACAATGAGGTTGGAATAATACTGGGAAATTGTAAAAATGATGGTAATGCCCTTTTAGTGGACGAGCTGTTTGAAAAGACCGCCTGCAATTTTAGCCTGTTAAGGTGGGATGGAGTTTTGGCCTACCTGGAGAAATCACCAGGTGGTCATTTAGTTGATAGACCAAGAAGAAAGAGAGTTCTTAACCTCTTTGCCAATAAGAGCTAGTTTTCCCCTCAGACCAGTCTCAGACAGTCCTAACAAAACTTTTGCTTGAGAAATTGCTCATTGCTAAGAAGCTATTTTTGTTTCTTTTTTCCAATTTTAATTGAAAACAATTACATTAAGGTACTTACTTTTTACCCAGAAATGATTTGAAATTGAGATAAAAATGGCTGCATTGGGCCTTTAAGCGTTTGAATTATCTTTCCTCTTGAGTAATTAAAACACTGAACCAAAAGATAAACGCAACATGTAGTGTTGTTTCATGAGCTGAAATAAAACATCCCAGAAATTGGCCATATGCACAACAAGCTTATTTCTATAAAAACGTTTTGAGCAAATTTGTTTACATCCCTGTTAGTGAGCATTTCTCAATTGCCAAAATAATCTATCCACCTGACAGGTGTGGCATATCAAGAAGCTGATTAATGTGGCAATATGTAACTTTTTGGGCGACCCGACCAAATTCACCTAGAAATGTGAGTTATAGACCTATCATTCTACTTGAAAGCAAGTCTAGGAAGTGTGTTTCCCGTTCTTCAGTTTTGTTTCTACATGTTTTACTTTCGGTTTTGTACACCAGCTTCAAGCAGCCGAAACAACAATATTTTTGGTTATGGAAAATATATTTCACAGTGGTTTAGATAGTACAATGATTCTCTACATTATACTCGCTTATTTTGTCACATAATCTAAAATTAGGCGAACTATTTGAGTTTTAGCAACCAGAATATGACAGAGGGATTTCTGCATAGTGCATCTTTAAACAGCATGATCATTTCACATGTGCACGTTGTGCTGGGGACAATTAAATGTGCAGTTTTGTCACACAACACAATGCAACAGTTTTGAAGGAGCATGGATTTGGCATGTTGACTGCAGGAATGTCCACCAGAGCTGTTACATAAGCAGCCATAAGCTGCCTCTCTACCATAATCCACTTCCAACATCCGGCTTCTTCACCTGTCGGGATCGTCTGAGACCAGCCACCCGGACAGCTGTGGGTTTGCACAACAGATGAAACCGTCTCAGGGAAGCTCATCTGCGTGCTCGTCGTCCTCACCAGAGTCTTGACCTGACTGCAGTTTGGCGTCGTAATCGACTTCAGTGGGCAAATGCTCAGCTTTGATGGCCACTGGCTCGCTGGAGAAGTGTATTCTTCACGGATGAATCCCGGTTTCAACTGTAGTGGGCCTTTGGCAGACAGCGTGAATGGTGTCCTGTTGGCAAGCGGTTTGCTGATGTCAATGTTGTGCACAGAGTGCCCAATTGGTGACGGTGGGGTTATGGTATGGGCAAGCATAACCTACGGACAACAAACACAATTGCATTTTATCGATGGCAATTTTAATGCACAGAGATACTGTGACGAGATCCCGAGGCCCCTTGTCATGCCATTCAACCGTCGCCGTTTCAGCATGATAATGCACGGCCCTAAAAATGTCCCAGTTCTTACATGGCCTATATACTTACCAGACATGTCACCCATTGAGCATGTTTGGGATGCACTGGATCGACGTGTCGACAGTGTGTTCCAGTTCCCGCCAATATCCAGCAACTTCACAAAGCCATTGAAGAGGAGTGGGACAACATTCCACAGTCCACAATCAACATCATTATTAACTCTACGCGAAGGAAATGTGTTGTGCTGCATGAGGCAAGTGGTAGTCACACCAGATACTGACTGGTTTTCAGATTATTTTTTTAAGGTATCTGTGACCAACATCTGTATTCCCAGTCATGTGAAATCCATAGATTAGGGCCTAATGAATGTATTTCAATTGACTGACTTCCTTATGTGAACTGTAACTCAGTACAATCTTTGAAATTGTTGCATGTTGAGTTTATATTTTTGTAGGTACCTTGTAGGTACCTTCAGTGCCAGCTAATGCTGCCTCCTTCTATATGCAGGCAGGGCCCCCTGCTAAAATAACTATCAGGTGCCACCACAGGGAACCAGAGCTATCCTTATACAAAATCACAGGGACTTCAGATGCAATGGGGCTGTAACTTCAACAGGTTCCTTTTAGCATTGCTTTGGTGTTGGGTTTGGTGTTTCAGCCAACTTTTACAACTCTCATGAGGCCAAATTCAAATTTGAGATACAGAATGTGTGCAATGCTTCATAACTCAAATTTCCACATAAATCATGCACGGATGTCAATAGGTTTCCAAGAACGTTTGAGCTAGGCAATGCCCCTTATGAATTATTACAGCATTTTTGGAAGAGAAGTTATGATTCTACATCTTCCATTTAAAAAGGAATACAGTAGTGTATATCACGATAACAGACATATGGCAAAATCACCAAATCTTTTCTTTGATTCTCGCCTGTGCATTCAAGGCCAAACCTTTTATGTACACATGCAGTGTTGTGTAGTGCTAGATATTTAGATAGTGATGAGTCACATGTACATTGTGTTCTCGGACCTCAAACCATATGCATTTCACAGACAACACAGAGCTCTTTTCAATAACTATAGTCAGTGACCTTGAAGTTCTCATGCTGTACAAGCACTTGATAAGTGGGCATCCTACACATCACATTGTCAAGCAAGGCACAGCAAAGCCGACACATATTTTTTGACAATAATATACACATACTTTACTGTATCTGTCTGTCTACAGTCGTGGCCAAAAGTTTTGAGAATGACAAATATTAATTTCGAAAAAGTTTGCTGCTTCAGTGTCTTTAGATATTTTTGTCAGATGTTACTATGGAATACTGAAGTATAATTACAAGCATTACATTAGTGTTTTATTGACAATTACATGATGTTGATGCAAAGAGTCAATATTTGCAGTGTTGACCCTTCTTATTCAAGATCTCTGCAATCCACCCTGGCATGCTGTCAATTAACTTCTGGAACACATCCTGATTGATGGCAGCCCATTCTTGCATAATCAATGTTTGGAGTTTGTCAGAATTTGTGGGTTTTTGTTTGTCCACCCGCCTCTTGAGGATTGACCACAAGTTCTCAATGGGATTAAGGTCTGGGGAGTTTTCTGGCCATGGACCCAAAATATCGATGTTTTGTTCCCCGAGCCACTTAGTTATCACTTTTGCCTTATGGCAAGGTGCTCCATCATGCTGGAAAAGGCATTGTTCATCACAAAACTGTTCCTGGATGGTTGGGAGAAGTTGCTCTCGGGGGTTGTAATGGTACCATTCTTTATTCATGGCTGTGTTCTTAGGCAAAATTGTGAGTGAGCCCACTCCCTTGGCTGAGAAGCAACCCCACACATGAATGGTGTCAGGATGCTTTACTGTTGGCATGACACAGGACTGATGGTAGTGCTCAAATTGTCTTCTCCGGACAAGTTTTTTTCCGGATGCCCCAAACAATCGGAAAGGGGATTCATCAGAGAAAATGACTTTACCACAGTCCTCAGCAGTCCAAACCCTGTACCTTTTACAGAATATCAGTCTGTCCTTGATGTTTTTCCTGTAGTGAAGTGGCTTATTTGCTGCCCTTCTTGACACCAGGCCATCCTCCAAAAGTGTTTGCCTCACAGTGTGTGTAGATGCACTCACACCTGCCTGCTGTCATTCCTGAGCAAGCTCTGTACGGGTGGTGCCACGATCCCGCAGCTGAATCAACTTTAGGAGACGGTCCCAGCTCTTGCTGGACTTTCTTGGGCGCCCTGAAGCCTTCTTCACAACAATTGAACCGCTCTCCTTGAAGTTCTTGATGATCCGATAAATGGTTGATTTAGGTGCAATCTTACTGGCAGCAATATCCTTGCCTGTGAAGCCCTTTTTGTGCAAAGCAATGATGATGGCACGTGTTTCCTTGCAGGTAACCATGTTTGACAGAGGAAGAACAATGATTCCAACAACCACCCTCCTTTTGAAGCTTCCAGTTTGTTATTCGAACTCAATCAGCATGACAGAGTGATCTCTAGCCTTGTCCTCATCACCTCTCACACCTGTGTTAACGAGAGAATCACTGACATGATGTCAGCTGGTCCTTTTGTCGCAGGGCTGGAATGCAGTGGAAATGTTTTTTTGGCGATTCAGTTCATTTGCATGGCAAAGAGGGACTTGCAAATGATTGCAATTCATATGATCACTCTTCATAACATTCTGGACTATACGCAAATTGCCATCATACAAACTGAGGCAGCAGACTTTGTGAAAATTAATATTTGTGTCACTCTCAAAAACTTTGGCCACGACTGTATACACACACACACAAACATTTCCACACACACTCTCAATGTCACTTTTATGCCCAAAGATGGAAGTGCAAAACATACTGTATGCCAACACATGCTCGAGTGTGCGAGCAAACACACACACACACACACACACACTAATAAGAAGGGAGCTGGAGAAAAAGCACTGCCCTATCTCAAATGTACTGCATGTTTGCACTGCAAATATAACTTCATAATGTGGTGAGCTAGCTAGCCTCAAACAGTACACCTGAATGGCACCCTATTACCTGCAGTACTAGCTAGTCAAGAGGTTGGACACACCTACTGTACTCATTCAAGGGTTTTTATTTATTTTTACTATTTTTTACATGTAGAATAATAGTGAAGATGTCAAACTATGAAATACCACATCATGTTATAACCAAAAAAGTGTTAAACAAATCTAAATATATTTTAGATTTGAGATTCTTCAAAGTAGCCACCTGTAACGGTATCCCTCGTCATCTGAGGAAGAGTAGTCAAGATCGGACCAAAATGCAGTGTGGTACGTGTCCATGTTAATATTTATTTAAACTGAACACAAAACAAAATAACAAGAGACCGAAAACGAAACAGTTCTGTCTGGTGCAGACACAGAGACAGAAAACAACTACCCACAAACCACAGTGGGAAAACAGGCTGCCTAAGTATGGTTCTCAATCAGAGACAACGATTGACAGCTGCCTTTGATTGGGAACCATACCAGGCCAAACGCATAGAACAAAAACATAGAAAAAAGAACATAGAACACCCACCCTAGTCACACCCTGGCCTAACCAAAATAGAGAATAAAAAGCCTCTCTATTGCCAGGGCGTGACACCACCCTTTGCCTGTAGGTGTGTTGGGTCATTGTCCTGTTGAAAACAAATGATAGTCCCACTAAGCGCATTCCAGATGGGATGGCATATCGCTGCAGTATGCTGTGAAACGCCATGCTGGTTAAGTGTGCCTTGAATTCTAAATAAATCACTGACAGTGTCAACAGCAAAGCACCCCAAAACCATCACACCTCCTCCTCCATGCTTCACGGTGGGAACCACACATGCGGAGATCATCCGTTCACCTACTCGGCATCTCACAAAGACACAGAGGTTGGAACCAAAAATCTCAAATTTGGACCCATCAGACCAAAGGACAGATTCCATTGGTCGTGTTTCTTGGCCCAAAAAAGTCTCTTCTTATTATTGGTGTTCTTTAGTAGTGGTTTCTTTGTAGCAATTCAACCATGAAGGCCTGATTCACGCAGTCTCATCTGAACAGTTGATGTTGAGATGTGTCTTGTTACTTGAACTCTGTGAAGTATTTATTTGGGCTGCAATTTCTGAGGCTGGTAACTCAAATGAAGGTATCCTCTGCAGCAGAGGTAACTCTGGGTCTTTCTTTCCTGTGGTGGTCCTCATGAGAGCCAGTTTCATCATAGCGCTTGATGGTTTTTGCGACTGCACTTGAAGAAACTTTCAAAGTTCTTGAAAATGTTCTGCATTGACTGACAATCAAAAAAAGTAATGAGTAAAGTAATGATGGACTGTCGTTTCTCTTTGCTTTTTTGAGCTGTTCTTGCAATAATATGGACTTGGTCTTTTACCAAATAGGGCTATCTTCTGTATACCACCCCTACCTTGTCACAACACAACTGATTGGGTCAAACACATTAAGAAGGAAAGAAATTCCACAATGAACTTTTAACAATTGCGTTTCAGGTGACTACCTTGTGAAGCTGGTTGAGAGAATGCCAAGAGTGTGCAAAGCTGTCATCAAGGCAAAGGGTGGCTATTTTGAGGAATCTCAAATAGAATATATATTTTGATTTGTTTAACACTTTTTTGGTTACTACAAGATTCCATATGTGTTATTTCATAGTTTTGATGTCTTCACTATTATTCTACAATGTTGAAAAAAGTAAAAATAAAGAAAAGCCCTGGAATGAGTATGTGTGTCCAAACTTTTGACTGGTACTGTATATAGTGCACTACTTTTGACCAGGGCCGTTATGACTCTGGTCAAATGTAGTGCACTGTATACAGATGTAGGATCTTCATTTGAGCCAGTTTGATACAGCAGGAAAATAATCCTGCAGAAACAGGGAATGTGAATTATTATTAGGATTCTAATTAAGGGGGCCGATAAATTGTTCATAAGGGAAAATAATGTCTGAAATTTCAAAGTGGAAATTACAAACTTCAGAAGCCTTTTTAGACCTCAAAAACACTACACGTCTTACATTTTTTCAATTGCAGGAAAGTTCTCCTGCCACATGGTGATCAAATTAAGATCCTACATCTGTAAGGGTAGGGTGCCATTTGCGATGTTCCTAATGTCATACACCATAATTATCAATATTTCAGCCGAGGAGTTGACAAAATACAGTAAATGACCTTTATAGTTTCTTATTTGCAGTACATTCTTGGGGTATAGTGTGAGTACTGGTAACAATGTTCAGTTATGAAAACAAATCTTGAATTGAAACATTTATGAAATGATATATTGTTTATTTGATCATGGATTATGTACAGTATGAGGTATGCTGGCAAACATAGATAACAAAACAAAAAAGTTGATGTCCTTGATTTGATGTAATCTTACGTTGACATTGCCCTCAATGTACCTTTCTTCCTGATCAGACGAAAACTGGGACGACGACCAGTTGTTGGGATTTGAGCCGTGCAACGAGAACCTGATCACGGGCTGCAACATCATTGATGGGAAGTGTGAGTGTGACAGCATACGGACCTGCAACAACCCCTTTGAGTTCCCCAGCCAGGACGCATGCCAGACCGCTCTGAGGAAGATTGAAGGTATGATGCATATCAATGAATGTTTACAATGAAATATTAATGGTGGTCTTCTTGGTCCTGTATGGCTCAGTTGGTAGAGCATGGTGCTGGCAACGCCAGAGTCATGGATTCAATTCTTGCTGGGGCCACCCATGTGGAAATATATGCAATTACTATTGAACGTCGCTAAATGGCCTATATGCTATGTTAAAATGTGCCTAGAAATGAATGAAAACACTTGGTATGGTGACGTGTCAGTGAGCCATCATCAATGCTGTTTTGCTGATGATACCTCTTCAAATGAATGGTGGAACATTATTCCCAGAGGGGAACAAATCTCGACACAACACCTCATTCTCTCTCGCTTGCATGACGCTGTTCAAAAGACTGGGGAGAGTAGGGCATGCATGGTCATGTCTTAGGTATCAAGCCACATGTACACAAGGTGTTTTTCATGCGGTCTTATTTATGCATGTTGTCTACTGTTAGCTACCACCTGGATGGACACTTTGTTAGATGCTATGACTTTGAATAGATCCAAGTGAATGGGTACTTAGAATTGTGATCGGACTCGTACTTTACAGTTTTCATACACTCTTAGAAAAAAGAGTTCCAAAAGGGTTCTTCGGTTGTCCCCATAGGACAACCCTTTCTGGTTCCAGGTAGCACCCATCTTCAAAGGGTTCTCCTGTGGGGCCAGCTGAAGAACCCTTTTAGCACCTTTTGTGTAGTGGTTTTCTGGATATTATGTATAGATCCCGTATGTCTCTGCCAGGCTTATAGGATTTATTATTAGCAGAAATTAACTCAGCTAATTGTTGTGTGCTTCGTTGTTATTCATAAATACTCAGACATAAATCAAGCTAAATTATCAATTCCCAGCTTCGTTTTTGAGGGTGGTAAGCAGCCTCCAAACTGATTGAATTTCTGTCACTGAGTCATTATGCAGTGAGCAAATGCCACTCTTTCTTTGTCATGTTCCCATGCTTTGTTTTCAGATTCATCCTTTTCTGTTGTTCCCCCAGCATATTTAAAATGATTTTACAGAGTACTGCACTTTGAATAACAACACGGAAATCCCTGGCGCCACACAATTTTGTCATATATTTATCTGCTCTTTTGCTGCCTCTTTTTTCCATCCTTTTCTTTTTTGAGTGAGGTGTCCTGTTTGTTTAGTCGGATGTGTTTCTGTGACAGGTTCTCTTCTGTGATATTCAAAAAAACAAACAAATAAACACAGGATTCTAATAGGCCTATCAGAATGCAAATGTAGCGGAACTAGGACTGCAGTCCCCCATGGATACCCAGGCTGTATCTTTGTGTCTGCCGGTGTGTTTACAGTTCTCTGGCAGCAGATGGCCAATTAAAGCACCAAAATATAGGCTTGTTATGGCAACCAACAGTCCTAGCAACGGGGAAGATGGCCCTTGTTGTTTTGTTGTGGCAGGTGTACCTTCAGTCTACGGCTGCTGTGCCGTGGTGGCTCTCCCTTTGAAAAGTACAGGTTCCCTCTCCACGTGAAGATCTATGGAGTATAACTTTTGTACATGGAGGAGCTGTTGTTGTGCTGTGTTGTCTTTTAAGGCCGGCCTGTCATATAACCTGTCACTGTTTAGCTGTGGTGTTATCTGTCACTGACTTTACTGTGTAACTAACTGTGGCTTTGTGTAGTTGTTGTGTCCTGTCTGGCTGGTTCAGTTATTTGTTATGGCTGGTGGAAGGTGTTTTTAACATTGGCGGTCTGGGTCCTGCCTATGTGTGTGTCTGCTCTCTGTCTTGGCCCAGGAGATCCATGGTGTGTGTGTAGACTGGGCTTTTTGCTGCCGTAACCACAGACTGAGAGATTACCATGAGTAAAGACTGGGATTATCATACTCAACAACATCACAGGTATTACTGATATTTCTCAGCATACCAATGAGCCTGGTTTTGTTTTTTGTGCAATGAAGGCAGACATCGGTTTTGCGTCCCAAGTGGCACCCTATTCCCTTTATAGAGCACTACTTTTGACCAGGGCCAATTGGGCTCTGGTAAAAAAAAAAGTTGCGTACTATATAGGGAAGGCAGTTTCATTTGGGACGCAGTCCTTAACGCCCTAACAAATATGAGGGTGAGAAAGATGAGGCTCCTATGTCATCATGCCATATCCTCTTTTTCTGAAAATCATACTCCACATGACCCAATGTACAGTGGTGCAAAAAAGTATTTAGTCAGCCACCAATTGTGCAAGTTCTCCCACTTAAAAAGATGAGAGAGGCCTGTAATTTTCATCATAAGTACACTTCAACAGACAAGATGAGGAAAAAAAATCTAGAAAATCACATTGTAGGATTTTTAATGAATTTATTTGCAAATTATGGTGGAAAATAAGTATTTGGTCAATAACAAAAGTTTATCTCAATACTTTGTTATATACCCTTTGTTGGCAATGACAGAGGTCAAACGTTTTCTGTAAGTCTTCACAAGGTTTTCACACACTGTTGCTGGTATTTTGGCACATTCCTCCATGCAGATCTCCTATAGAGCAGTGATGTTTTGGGGCTGTTGCTGGGCAACACGGACTTTCAACTCCCTCCAAAGATTTTCTATGGGGTTAAGATCTGGAGACTGGCTAGGCAACTCCAGGACCTTGAAATGCTTCTTACGAAGCCACTCCTTCGTTGCTCGGGCAGTGTGTTTGGGATCATTGTCATGCTGAAAGACCCAGCCACGTTTCATCTTCAATGCCCTTGCTGATGGAAGGAGGTTTTCACTCAAAATCTCATGATACATGGCCCCATTCATTCTTTCCTTTACACGGATCAGTCGTCCTGGTCCCTTTGCAGAAAAACAGCCCCAAAGCATAATGTTTCCACCCCCATGCTTCACAGTAGGTATGGTGTTCTTTGGATGCAACTCAGCAACTCAACTCTTTGTCCTCCAAACACGACGAGTTGAGTTTTTACCAAAAAGTTATATTTTGGTTTCATCTGACCATATGACATACTCCCAATCTTCTTCTGGATCATCCAAATGTTCTCTAGCAAACTTCAGACGGGCCTGGACATGTACTGGCTTAAAACCTCTTAAGCTTACCCCCTACTTTTTCGAACATTCTGTTAAAAATCGCGCAACATTTTGGTGTCCTGCTACTCATGCCAGGAATATAGTATATGCATATGATTAGTATGTGTGTATAGAAAACACACTCACGTTTCTAAAACTGGTTAAATCACGGCTGTGACTATAACAGAACGTCTGTTTCATCGAAAAGCGCAGGAAAATCTGATCACTGAAAGTGGAAAAAAATATCCATGCGCCACTTCAACCCATTGTTAAAGGTGAACCGTATTAAATGAGGCCGAGGTTGCAGTACCTACAGCTTCCACAGGATGTCTAGAGTCTTCTCATTTGCTTCGGATTTGTTTCTTGGTAGAACCGACCCAAGGGAACCGATTCCCTCCGACCTCCAACTTGATGTATTGGTTGAGTTTTTTCCGGACATTTTTTCCAGACGACCACCTATCGAATTTACATCGCCTCCTGATGATTTTTATCGCTTATTAACGTGTACTAATACCTAAAGTTGCATTAGAAAAGTATTTCGAAGTGTTTTGTGAAAGTTTATCGTCGACTTTTTAACTTTAAAAAAATGACGTTACGTTATAAAACGCTATTTTTTTCCGTTTATCACACAGTCTTCATAGATCGATATCTAGGCTATATATGGACCGATTTAATCGAAAAAAGACCCAGTATTGATTATGGGACATCAAGGAGTGCCAACAAAGAAGATGGTCAAAGGTAATGAATGTTTTATATTTTATTGTGCGGTTTGTGTAGCGCCGACTATGCTAATTATTTTGTTTTCATCCCCTACGGGTCTTTTGGGGTGTTACATGCTATCAGATAATAGCTTCTCATGCTTTCGCCGAAAAGCATTTTAAAAATCTGACTTGGTGCCTGGATTCACAACGAGTGTAGCTTTAATTCAATACCAAGCATGTGTATTTTAATGAACGTTTGCGTTTTAACTAATACTATTAGCGTTTAGCGTAGCGCATTTGCATTTCCAGAGCTCTAGTTGGGACGTCTGCGTCTCAAGTAGGAGCAAGAGGCTTAGGGACACGTCACTGCAGGATTTGAGTCCCTGGCGGCGTAGTGTGTTACTGATGGTAGGCTTTGTTACTTTGGTCCCAGCTCTCTGCAGGTCATTCACTAGGTCCCCCCCGTGTGGTTCTGGGATTTTTGCTCACCGTTCTTGTGATCATTTTGACCCCACGGGGTGAGATCTTGCGTGGAGCCCCAGATCGAGGGAGATTATCAGTGGTCTTGTATGTCTTCCATTTCCTAATAATTGCTCCCACAGTTGATTTCTTCAAACCAAGCTGCTTACGTATTGCAGATTCAGTCTTCCCAGCCTGGTGCAGGTCTGTAATTTTGTTTCTGGTGTCCTTTGACAGCTCTTTGGTCTTGGCCATAGTGGAGTTTGGAGTGTGACTGTTTGAGGTTGTGGACAGGTGTCTTTTATACTGATAACAAGTTCAAACAGGTGCCATTAATACAGGTACCGAGTGGAGGACAGAGGAGCCTCTTAAAGAAGAAGTTAGAGGTCTGTTAGAGCCAGGAATCTTGTTTGTTTGTAGGTGACCAAATACTTATTTTCCACCATAATTTACAAATAAATTCAATAAAAATCCTACAATGTAATTTTCTGGATTTTTTTTCTCATTTTGTCTGTCATAGTTGCAGTGTACCCTTGATGACATTGAATGTTCCTGAATTTCTGAGTTAGTTTGGACTTAACAGCATTACAATCCATAGCAAGACTTGAACATGGCTGTCTAGCAATGATGAACAACCAACTTGACAGAGCTTAAAGAATTTCTCTCATTTTTTTAAGTGGGAGAACTTGCACAATTGGTGGATGACTAAATGCTTTTTTGCCCCACTGTATGTGGACAGCTGCTGGTCAAACATCTTATTCCAAAATCAAGGGCATTAATATGGAGTTGGTCCCCCCTTTGCTGCTATAACAGCCTCCACTCTTCTGGGAAGGCTTTCCTCTAGATGTTGGAACATTGCTGCCGGGACTTGCTTCCATTCAGCCACAAGAGCATTAGTGAGGTCAGGCACTGATGTTGTGTGATTAAGCCTGGCTCACAGTTGGCGTTCCAATTCATCCCAATGAATTTGGCGTTCCAATTCATCCCAATGGGGTTGAGGTCAGGGCTCTGTACAGGCAAGTCATGTTCTTCCACACAGATCTCAACAAAACATTTCTCTATGGATCTCCCTTTGTGCACGGCGGCAATGTCATGCTGAAACAGGAAAGGGCTTTCCCCAAACCCCAAGATGGAAGCACAGAATCATCTAGAATGTCTTTGTAGGCAGTAGCATTAAGATTTCCGTTTACTGGAACTAAGGGGCCTAGCCCGAACCATGGAAAACAGCCCCAGACCATTATTCCTCCTCCACCAAACTTTACAGTTGGCATTATGCATTGGGACAGGTAGTGTTCTCCTGGCATCCACCAAACTCTGATTTGTCCATCAGACTGACATATGGTAAAGCGTGATTCATCACTCCAGAAAATATGTTTTACTCCGCTCAGGCCGATGCTTGGCATTGCTCATGGTTATCTTAGGCTTGTGTGCGGCTGCTCAGCCATGGAAACCCATTTCATGAAGCTCCTGACGAGCAGTTCTTGTGCTGACATTGCTTCCAGAGGCAGTTTGTAACTTGGTAGTGAGTGTTGCAACTGAAGACAAAATATTTTTTCACGCTATGTGCTTTAGCTGTCCTGTTCTGTGAGGTTGTGTGGCCTACAACTTCGCGGCTGAGCCATTGTGTCTTTTAGACGTTTCCACTACTTTCCACAGCACTTACAGTTGACCGGTGCAGCTCTAGCAGGGCCGAAATTTGACAAAGTGACTTGTTGGAAAGGTGGTATCCTATGACGGTGCCACGTTGAAAGTCACTGTGCTCTTCAGTAAGGCCATTCTACTGCTATTGTTTGTGTATGAAGATTGCATGGCTATGTGCTCGATTTATATACCTGTCTTCAATCAATTGTGGCTGAAATAGCCGAATCCACACATGTTTAGGGGTGTCCATATACTTTTGTATATACAAGTGCATTCGGAAAGTACTCTGACCCCTTGACTTTTTCCATATTTTGTTTAGTTTCAGCCTTACTCTAAAATGGATTAAATAGTGTTTTTTCCCTTTTCAATCTACAAACAATACCCCATAATGACAAAGCAAAAAACTTTTTAAAAAACATTTTTGCAAATGTATATTAAAACACACGGAAATATCACATTTACCGGTATTCGGCCCCTTTACTCAGTATTTTGTTGAAGCAGCGTTGGCAGCTATTACAGCCTCGAGTCTTCTTGGATGTGATGCTACAAGCTTGGCACACCTGTATTTGGGGTTGTTCTCCTGTTCTTCTCTGCATATCCTCTCAAGCTCAGGTTGGCTGCACAGCTATTTTCAGGCCTCTCCATAGATGTTAGATCGGGTTCAAGTCCGGGCCCTGGCTGGGCCACTCAAGGACATTGTCCTGACTTGTCCTGAAGCCACTCCTGCGTTGTCTTGGCTGTGTGCTTAGAATTGTTGTCCTGTTGGAAGGTGAACCTTTGCCCCAGTCTGAGGTGCTAAGTGCTCTGGAGCAGGTTTTCATCAAAGATCTCTCTGTACTTTGCTCCGTTCATCTTTCCCTCGATCCTGACTGGTCTCCCAGTCCCTGCCGCTGAAAACATCCCCACAGCATGATGCTGCCACCACCATGCTTCACCGTAGGGATGGTGCCAGGTTTCTTCCAGATGTGATGCTTGGCATTCAGGCCAAAGAGTTCAATCTTGGTTTCATCAGACCAGAGAATCTTGTTTCTCATGGTCTAAGAATCCTTTAGATGCCGTTTGGCAAACTCCAAGCAGGCTCTCGTGCCTTTTACTGAGGAGTAGCTTCCGTCTGGCCACTCTACCATAAATGCCTGATAGGTGAAGTGCTGCAAAGATGGTTGCCCTTCTGGAAGGTTCTCCCATCTCCACAGAGTTACCATCGGGTTCTTGGTCACCTCCCTGACCAAGGCCGTTCTCCCCCGATTGCTCAGTTTGGCTGTGTGGCCAGCTCTAAGAAGAGTTTTGGTGGTTTCCAACTTCTTATATTTAAAAATGATGGAGGCCACTGTGTTCTTGGGAACCTTTAATGCTACAGAAATGTTTTATTACCTTTACCCAGATCTGTGCCTCGACACAATCCTGTCTCAGAGCTCTACGGACAATTCCTTCGACCTCATGGCTTGGTTTTTGCTCTGAGATGCACTGTCAACTGTGGGACCTTATATAGACAGGTGTGTGCCTTTCCAAATCATGTCCAATCAATTTAGTTTACCACAGGTGAACTCCAATCAAGTTGTAGAAACATCTAAAGGATGATCAATGGGAACAGGATGGACCTCAGCTCATTTTTGAGTCTCATAGCAAAGGGTTTGAATACTTATGTAAATAAAGTATTTATGTTTCTTTTTTTAATATAAGTTAATATAAGTTTGCAAAAAAATGCTAAAAAACTATTTTTGCTATGTCATTATGGGGTATTGTGTGTAGATTGACGAGGGGAAAAAATATATAGTCTAATTTAGGTTATGGCTGAAACAAAATGTCGAAAAGGAGAATGGGTCTGAATACTTTCCGAATGCACTGTATAGTGTACTATTACCATGATGCTTGAATATACAATGGCTGCGTTCTATGCGGAATACATTACAGTTACCTGCCTGATCTCAGAAGTCCTAGTTTGGTGTTTAACATATCAGCTAACCTAAGATTTCGCAATCCGATGCAATGTAGTCTGCCTCGAATACGATCAAAGCCTTCCGGGTGCACACAATAGCAGCTAAGTCCTTGTAAAGTCCTTGTAAAAGATTTGTGCAGAGATAAAAGATAACATTTTTATCTCTGCACAAATGTATAATATGTCAGGAATGTAAAGTATGCAAGCTGTCCTGAGTTCGCTGAAAAGATAAATCAAAAATAATCTGTGCGGTATATCTCCACTCCCGGTGGGTTGTGATAGGTCTGATGACCTCTGAAGGTGGGTTGTGATAGGTCTAATGACCTTTGACGGTGGGTTGTGATAGGTCTGATGACCTCTGAAGGTGGGGTGTGATAGGTCTGATGACCTCTGAAGGTGTGTTGTGATAGGTCTGGTGACCTCTGAAGGTGTGTTGTGATAGGTCTGATGACCTCTGAAGGTGGGTTGTGATTAACTGGATCTGTATGCCCGGTCCGTGTGCTCTGATAGGTTGGACCCATACGGCCAGTGTTTTCTGATAGGTTGATCTGTATAGCTGGTGTGTTCTAATAGGTTGAATAAGCCCTCACGGTGTGTTCTGATAGGCTAAATGACCCCTAATAGTGCATTCCGATTGGCCGAATGACCGCTGATGACGAATTCTGCTCAAACAGCCTTTAATAAACACAGAGACAAAGGTCTCCTGAAAGGTCAACAGGAGATTGATAATGCTCTCGCTCTGTCCACGCCTGCTCCTACTACAGAAAATCAATCTTCAATAAAAGTGGAAAGGCATGTTGACCTTTCAAGCCTTTAGAGATATTTTTAGCTTAAAAAACTGTATTTCTTGGTCGCATCGTAACCTGTTAAGGAGGCTTGAGGTAGCCTCCCGAGTGGCACAGCGGTCTAAGGCATTGCATCGCGGTGCTGAGGCGCTAATACAGCCTGTGTCACAGTTGGCTGGGGGGGCTTTCCTTGGCTCATCGTGCTTTAGCGACTCCTTGTGGCGGGACGGGCAAGCTGACTCGGCCATCTGTTGAACAGTGTTTCCTCCAACATGTTGGTAGTGCTGGCTTAAAGTGACTTTTCTCACTCAGTGTTAAAGGAAATGATTTAGTCCCAAGTGGCTGTTGTGTTGAGAGACACCAATCAAGGTCCTAAGTTGGAGTTGCTCAAAGCCAGGCACCAGTTGCTTGACAAGTTGACGTTTAACTGATCTTTAAAGACCATTGTGGGTTTATTGCTGCACAAATATCTGACCAAAATGTATGTAGTAACAGAACAAACTGACAGCTGTCACATTCTTCGTCACATGTATTTGCGTAATGAGACCACAGTATTTTTGGCATTTTGAAGACTGCTTACAGTACATATATCTTATATAACCATTAGACTTGGTTGTGTTGGGAATGTGAAAAAGGGGACGATCAAGAGGAGAATATTTCTCTCTAACGATCGTTCAGCGTGCCTATTCTTATCTGTAACTGACAGACTGGCTACTTGCTACAGTATGTCTTTGACCAGCATCAGTGATCTCTGGCTTCTGAACGGGGCTGTTATGTGGCTGTGTCCTGATCAAGTTTAATGATGTACTCTCCTGAGGATCTGATGACAGAACTATCGTTACAGACTCTCAGCTTTCAGCAGAAGCACTCTGTTGGAACGTTCTGGGGAGAGGAGCAAGCAGAGCTGTGTGACCCAACCTACAGCCAGGCAGCCAGGTAGGCAGGGAGGAGCTAGATGGGTAGATGGGTCTCACATCTGTTTGTGCTGTCTTGCCAACTCCTATGGCTGTGTTATTTCAGAAACCAGCACTAGAGAGGCACAGTAAGAAAAATGTGAATTTGAACTTACGAATGGAAGAATGAGAGAGAGAGAAAGAGACAGAGAGTGAAAGAGAGAGAAAGAGAGATAGAAAGAATGAAAAGTGGGGATTTCAGTTAAGCCATATTTATTTTGGGGACAGTTAAACAGGAAGTTTTGTTCTGAATTACTCTGCTCTGCTCGTGTGAGGCAGGCGAGGCGAGGCAAGGGGAGCTTTGGTTAGTTCCTCTGACCCAGCAAGGCCAAAGCACATTAAAGGAAATGCCTCACATTCCTTGAGACTGCAGAGGAGTTGTCTCTCTCTCTCTCTCTCTCTCTCTCTCTCTCTCTCTCTCTCTCTCTCTCTCTCTCTCTCTCTCTCTCTCTCTGTTGCTCTGTTCTGGCAGGGTTACAGTACTGCTGCCTGGATATTTAGACTGGGGAGACGGCCATGCTAATTGCAGCAGACCTTGTTGTGTACAGAGAGAGAGAGGGAGAGGGAGAGACAGAGAGAGAAAAATGTGTGTGTGTGTGTGTGTGGGGGGCTGCCTCATGCCAAATGCAACATGTTTCTGTACAGGCAGGCAGAGCTTCCTGATTCAATGTGACTTCTCTATTTAACATGGTGCTGTTTGGGAAAGGGGCTTTACTTTCAGAACAGAATATGTAACTCTGATTCAGAGGGAGCAGTCAAAGAATGTGCATTCTAAATACCAGGCAAGGGCAAGGTTATGCTATGTTATCTAAACATCTGAATTATTTTGCATGCCTTATTTGTCAGTGTGTGTGTGTGTGTGTCTGTGTGTGCACATTAACTGATTATGTGGATGGACAAAGGGAGAGTAATTCATTTCTGTGAGCGTGGGGTGTGGGCCGTTTTAGAGGTCTGTAAACAGATCCATTTCATGCATTCCTCCCTGCAGTGAGTTTACACCGACGGGACATCTGTCTATCCAGCGCTGCCTCTATTCAGCGCTGCCTCTATCCAGCGCTGCCTCTATTCAGCGCTGCCTCTATTCAGCGCTGCCTCTATCCAGCACTGCCTCTATCCAGCGCTGCCTCTATTCAGCACTGCCTCTATTCAGCACTGCCTCTATCCAGCGCTGCCTCTATTTAGCGCTGCCTCTATCCAGCGTGGCCTTGTGACGTGTTCTGTTCCACCACCTGACCTCAGCCAAGATTTAGAGCCACTGTGTCTGGGGCTTCCTAAACTCATTCACATCAATCTGTCGGGCCGGTGGACACTAAGTCTGGCCAGGACTGTAACGATATAGCCACAGAGACATGTGTTAATAGGCTGTGGCTGTGTCACATTTATAGGGCAACGAGGCTAATATGGCCACCGCATACTGCGAGCACTAGACAGAGGGAGAGACACACTGTCGCCTTCTCTGTCAAGACTCTTCTTAGAATGTTTAGTTGGTTTTCATGTTGTTGAAATCAGAAATAGAAGAACAGTTGTTCTGAATGATCGAAGAATCAAGTTGATGTTTTCCACAGTTTTTCCCCCCCAGATTATTCATGGCTGATAAATTTTGGAGAATATTCAGGACCGCTTGCTAACTCTACATCCAAGCATGCATTTACCTTTTCATCCAAGCTACTCAATACTGCCCCTGCAGCCATAAGAAGTTAAAGGTGCAGATATCGTTCCGCCATTTCCTGACTTGTTATAGTTTAATATTATATTTTTAGCTGTTTGAAGCATGTGTACAAAACCGAAAGCAAAACACACAAAAACTAAACTTAAGAACAGGAAGCATCTACCACTTCTTAGATTTACTTTCAATGAGAATGACAGATCTGTAACTCACATTTCGATGCGAATTTGGTCAAGTCACCCAAAAAGTTGAATATTGCAGCTTTAATTGTATACTATAATAGAAAAAATAGATACCGCTCACCACGCTGTCACTCTCAACCAGCAACCACATGTCAACCAAACTGGCAATACCACGTGTGGGGACTCTCATCCTATGTAGTCTCTACCACCTTGAAGTGACCCAGCTAGGAATCCAGTGTAAACCCAATGATCTACATACAGTATGACACACTGGGGACCAGAAAGGGCCATTGTGTCCTTTGTGTTGGGGACAAAGGGAAATCAAATCAAATTATCTAAAGTCGCCAATAGCGGTTGTAGTGGTGGTGGGGGTGGGGCCTCTGTTCGATAATTAGCAGCCCCACACACAAACACCATGGGTCCCCCGCGGACATCACTCTGCAGGCCGGCCTCATGTTATTGACAGGTCCTCTCCGGTGGAAGTTTTGAGGCCACAGCAGCGGGCACATGCAGGAACCATCAGATTAGCAGAGCTAAGGGAGCATGGGGCTCTAACCTTTTTTCCCCATTCAAAGTCCCACAAGCACTATTGTGTGTTTCCCCAAGTCCCCAAGCACGACTCTCTTTAGAGCAAACGGCTCCTCTTGGAAAAATGTAGGGTGATTGGGTGGTGACCGTAAGTGTGGCTTAACTTTATGACGAATGTTCCCTGACATTTTCCTCCATTCTCTCAGAGGTGTTTGGGGATAGTATCATGACGGCCCAGTGGCTGTCCTCTGTGAACCGTCTGAGACACTGACCAATGAGCCAATGAACCGTGTCCTGTCTTATACACCAATGAGTCTATATCTTACCACTCCAGTGGATCAGGCACTACTGTAGAAATAATAATATGACTCCTGGGACTCCATGTAAACAGTGGCACTTGTTACTGAGTGAACTATCCTGGGTAAATAAATGGAAATGAAAATGAATAAAAGATCAAACCTCTTTAAATATTAGATGAAACATGTTTATTCTGGCAAGACATACACAAGTATTTTTTTCCCCCTTCACCTTCAATTGGGTTTTAAAAGCTTGACATTTAGGCGGATAATTGCCCTCTGCCAGAGATAGCAGTACATCGTCTCCTGTCGTTAAACCAACATCACTGGGCTGTTTGTGATAAGCTTGTCTTCCGCCTCACCTGTAGTTCTGCTCTGGTCAAATAAGAGAGCTACTGTAGCAGTGGCAGACTTGAACAGACTAACAGACCGTGAGTTGTTTTCTTATTGAATTCCCTGCGTATGTTTGTTTGGTCACCTGAGGTATGACATTATGTTCTCTTTGTGTTGTATTGGATTCCAGCAGAGCGGAGCCTACTGTTTATATGGGGTGAGGTGGTGCTGGTGCATGATGGAGCCGTGCGTGTGCGTGTACGCGTGTGTGTGTGGTGCAGCCAGCCAGGCTGGGCTGATAAAGATGCATCAGACACAGCTTCTTTCATGCGTGCCTCTCATTTGTCCCACCGGTCCTAACGATAACAAAACCCCTTTCACAGAAAAATGTGTTGTTGCTCCTTTCTAATGTGATTGGCCGTGCATAGTCTGATCTTGTGTTTTGATTTTTGTAAATAGTTTGTGGGAGCCTTATTTCCTGCTCACATTCGCTACCTGATTATTATTGTTTATTTATTTGTTGAAAAAAGCGTCAGAGGTGTTGCAATCTGGAGAAACAGCTCTAGTTTATTACCTTGTCCCTGAGGATGACAGCATGGGCTGTCAGCAGAGTTTTTTGCTGCTCTGGCTTTGCAGTTGAATTACGCTCCGTTCAGTTGTTCCAGCAAAACTCTTTGTATGCAAATATGTGCTTTCCCCGGGTCAGAAATGGCTTGGCCCATCAAATTCACAGTGACCTACGGTCGAGTGCAAATGCAACCATAGAAGGGAAAGGGCATTGCAAATAGTCACCATTTGTCACCCCATTCATCAGGTACCATATACATGAGCACGCACTCAACAGACTCAGGAAATGACTGAGGTGAAATACATGTGGGTGACTGTGTTATGGCGGTATCGGAGGGGACTAGGCCATCAGCATCTGCCAAGTACAGTCACATACAGCCCTGGAATGGAAATGAATGTCAAACCAGAGGAGACACTTCATTTTACAGCAGGAGGTAATATTGGATCTATTTCCAGACTGAGGTCTCTGGCATTCATCTGAATGGCTGTGTTTATCCCATTCAGTGTTGCCAGAGTCAGTAATTTTTCAAGTGAATGTTAGCAGCTAGATTCATTGTTTACCAGACATGTCCAAAACTATTGAGTGTTTCTTTCTGATTTTAAACGACCCCCTCAAAGGCAATGGTGTGACAGCTGGACTGCAAAATAACTGTGAAGTGCTCGTAATATGTGATCTCTGTCAACTCACAACAGGTCTGGAGAGGTCACTTGTCCCTGTTTACTGAGTAAATACTGCTGTGTGTGTATGTTTGAGTGTGTGCCGCTATGCTAGCCCTGTGTACACTGAGGGTTGAAAACATTAGGAACACCTTCATAATATTGAGTTGTACCCCCCTTTTGCCCTCAGAACAGCCTCAATTTGTCAGCCGTGGATTCCACAAGTTGTTGAAAGCGTTCCACAGGGATGCTGGCCCATGTTGACTCCAATGCTTTCCAGTTGTGCCACATTGGCTGGATGTCCATTGGGTGGTGGACCATTCTTGATACACAAGGGAAACTGTTGAGCTTGATAAACCCAGCAGCAGTGCAGTTCTTGACACACACAAACCGGTGCACCTGGCGCCTACTACATACCCCGTTCAAAGGCACTTAAATCTTTTGTCCCATTCACCCTCTGAATGGCACACATACACAATCCATGTCTCAATTGTCTCAAGGCTTAAAAATCCTTCTATAACATGTCTCCTCCCCATGATCTACACTGATTGAAGTGGATTTAACAATTGACATCAATAAGGGATCATAGCTTTCACCTGGATTTACCTGGTCAGTCTATGTCATGGAAAGAACATGTGTTCCTAATGTTTTGTACACTCAGTGTATATTTGTAGGAGTGTGACGTGCTGCTTTCCCTGTCACTGGAGGCTGTTGAGGGGATAACGGCTCCTAATAATGTCCGGAACGGAGCAAGTGGAATTGCATCAAACACCTGGAAACCATGTGTTTGATGTATTTGATACCATTCCAGCTATTTCGCTCCAGTCAACAGCCAATACTGCGAGCCCGTTCTCCCCAATTAAGGTGCCACCAACCTCCTGTGATCCCTGTGTATATGTCTGTTTCTGTTTGTAAGTGTGTGCTGTGAGGCCCTGTGTGTAACGTCTATGGATTTTCCCTCTCTCTTCATGAATGCATGTTAAAAGAGGCACTGGAAGTATGCATGTTTGAGAGACTAACATTTCGTTAGAAAGCCAATTTAAGTTGAAGGAGGCCATGATTTGAACCTTACCTGAAAGCGTTGAGCAACGGTTGGAGAGAATGGGAAACAAGCTCAACAAGAGCGTATTGTTTTCAGGCTGCCGACAGCCTCAGAAGGGTCATGTGTTGTTTTGACTGGACACTTGTTTCTTTCTACGAAACCAAATGTTTTTGTGATTATGTTTGTCTATTTCTGAATGTGCTCATGCTAGAAATCAGGAAGGAAGACACTAGGCCTCTGATGCAGACACAGAAAGGGAAACATGTTTCAAGTTGAGTCGACAGTGCTTTTTTAACAGCGTAGTATTCCACCATACAGTTTACTATGGCTTTGTATGAGCTTCTAGGATAAGGAAAATCTATTGGAAAACAACTTCAACTCTCAATTTGGAAATGTGAGAAATGTAAGCCTATCTGTTAAGGTACTTTAGGTACTATTATTGTACTTCTATGCGGTATAATTTGAGATTATATTTTAAAATACAAATTTAAAAAAGAATCCCAAGCACCTTTTTCCTCAAGCTCTCAACTCTGATAAACGTACTATTGATGGTCTTAAACCTGACAGGTACAGTAGGGTATTAAATTATTGATTATGTTGTTCCACAATAGATGTGAGCTAAACAAAATCAAAGGGAAATCAATTTTTCAAACAAATGAAAGGTCCATAAAGATTTAATCAAAGCTTCAATATACCTCCTCTACTTGCCCTGTCTACCTGTGCCTCCCTCTGTCATTCTCTCTCTCTCTCTCTCTCTCTCTCGCTCTTTCCCTCCCTCTCTCACTCTGTTTCTCTCTCTTTCTTTTTCTGTCTCATTTTCTCTTTCTCTCTGTCCCACTGGATTTGCCCAAGGCCTGTCCTTGAGACAAGCTAATAGAAGGCTCCATATATATATATATATATATATATATATATATATATATATATATATATATATATATATATATATAGAAACTCTGTTAATAATTCCTCAAAAAAACCATCAAAGTCTTTGTTCATGAATTTCCCATAACAAATTATGACCATTTACAGGCCTAATGGTTCCATGTGTTATCTCAAGTCAAGGATTGCTTTGGATTTCAGGACATGTTTAGACTTTGCCTGGAATGTAAAAGGCAGACAGCTTCTCTTATCGTCCCTTTTCTCTCTTTGTTAGAAATATGCGTTCCTTTATCCCAACACACACACGCACACACACACACATGGACGCACGCACGCACACACACACACACACACACACACACACACACACACACACACACACACACACACACACACACACACACTGCGCCTTTGAGAACTCTCACAGAGGGATGCTTTCTCCTGCTGGAAATAGCTGATCTCAGTATGGGGGTGTGATGGTGTGCCTCATTGTGATAAAGGGCTGCTTACAGGGGTGGGTGGTGCTGGGGTAGGTAAGATACTGACTGGTACCAGAAGCCTATCCCATCCCATCCCATTATCACCACAACGCTGTGCGCTCAATTCATTCTATTGCCTATAGAATTGTGCAGGGGTGTAATTGACTGCCGTATTGAATTCCAGATCCACTTCCTGACTGGTGGGAAATAAGCCATTGTTTGTTTCCCCTCCCAAAGTCCCTGTGATGATGCTCAGCTTGGCTTTCTGCTACCCATCATGCCTGGAGGGAACATCACCAGTCCATGGGCTGGGTGACTCCGATACATCAGTGTCAGGAGCTGTGATGTTTTGAAGCAGAGCTGGCTGTGGCTGTTATCAGCAGAGGTCAACAGTATTGATTCTTCAAAATTGGCGGACAGATACTAATGCACCAAAGCACATCATAACACCACTAACAAAAAACACACGGAGACAGACAGGTCATCCAAGGCATGAAGCACACAAGTTAATGAACTCAAAACTCTTCAACTAAGGGAACATTTGTTAAAAAAGCAATCATCATCAACATATTGAAAGAGTGTTGGCAACAGAGAGGAACAAAATGATGCAATGTGAGGACATGTGGCGGTGAGTAGTGCAGCTTGTCAGCCTGTCACTGGAGATAGCGGTGAGAACAGGTGCGTCTGGGAAGGAGTGACGTCGTTGATGTTTGTGTACCTCTTTTGTATGTTTATGTTTTGTATTTTGTATTAAAACAATATATATATCTTAAAACCCATGTCAACCCGTGTCAAATGAAGTGAAAGCACTTGTGGATAATGGAACACCTATGTTCCATTTCAAAGACAGTTCACTGTGAAGCCAAGGGGATTGCTGAACTCTGCTGTACGTGCTGCTTTACAACTTCAACACATCTATGAAAAATTGACAAGATAAAATAGACTTCATCTTGACTTCGTCTTCCATTGGTCTCCACAGGGTATAGAAAATAACCACCACTTATACTGAGATAAGACACAATAAATAATGTGCTTTGTAATTACTCAAGAGACTTAATGCAGCTCTTTTGAAGGTGTTTTTTTCATTTTTTATTAAGATGAATTCAAGCTCTGGAGATGAGATCAGTAGGGTATTTTTTTCTTTTTAAAATTTAATTGGAGCGTTCTTGTCTTAATATCTCTTCACCATCACCAACCAGTTGTTGTTAGACAATGTACATGTGATGCACGTCTCCTGGAAATAACAGTCCGGACTAGCAACATGCCAGACAGGGCATTGCACTCCAGTTGTTAGATGGCCAGTGAGATTACATTACTCTACAAATACTTTCTACAGTTTAAACTCGACAAGGTTGGACATTGTCACCACTGCAGTTCCAAGAAGTTGCAACAAACATATTGTTGACATAGTATAGTAAAGTTAGTGCATACCCATGATAAGAGTCAAATATATATATTTTTTAGAATAGGCTACAAGGGTAATAGGTTACCAGGCCTCCTTAAAAAAAGCTTTAACATCAGGGATAACAACATGACATAGATGAACTTGTGTGAGCTGTGCTTATCTTCTTGTCAGTTCTCATTGATCTATGTGTGTCGAAAGCCACTGGTTTGATGTGGCAGAGCGGAGCGGCAGAGAGGCGGTGTGACGCTGCGTGGTGCTAGCTCCCTCCATCTCTCCCTCCCTAACCTCCCTCTGTCGTGTCTCCAATCGTCTCCCACCAGCCCAGGCTTCACACAGATCAGGCTCAGGATTTTGCTCTCAATGCAAAATAAAGAAGGGATAGAGAGAAAGAGAGAGATTCCCAGTCTCCACTCTTGGCCGGGTGTCCTTCATTTGTAAAAGCTGACTTTGGTGGGTGCAGCAGCTTGGATGAATGCAGAATGTCAGGCTGAGGCTGTACTATGGTGGGGCACAGATCACAGGTTTAAAGGCCTGAATTAGGCTAGGAGACTGTAGTGTCCGATTACACCTACATTAACACCGAGGAGTGAGTGATGTGCGATCCCAGGCTGGGTAGATATAACATTTACAGTCACACCAAGGAGTGAGAGATGTCATGGGATCCAGGCCATGGGGGAATAAGGGTTCTGGAGGTTCAGAGGTAGAAAATAACATACTGTGGCAGAACTTTAACTTCTTATTTAACTCAAGAAACAGTGTAATTGTTTTCGTAGTACGGAGTCCTTTTACAGTGCCCTTTTTCTTGAAATGACTTCATGGTAAATACATTACACATTACACATCTTTTTGAGTGTGGACCCATCACACCCTTTTGCTTATCTGAATTTTACAAGTTTTACCCACCAACCAAACTTCTGAGAGAGCATGATGGTCCCCTGTTGATTAGGGAAAGGGGACACCTAGTGAGTTACAAAACTGCACGCATTCACCCGGAATGTGTCTTCCGCATTTAACCCAACTCCTCTGAATCAGAGAGTTGCGAGGGGCTGCCTTAACCGACATCTACGTTGCCCGGTGAGCCGTTTTTGGGGGTTAACTGCCTTGTTCAAGGGCAGAATGGCAGATTTTTTCAAACCAGTGACCTTTCAGTTACTGGCCCAATACTCTTAACCTCTAGGCTACCTTCCACCTTGCACACTAAAATAGAATGTTCATGCACTTGAAAAGTAATTAGTGCTCTTTCTTAGAATATACAGTTGAAGTCGGAAGTTTACATACACTTAAGTTGGAGTCATTAAAACCTGTTTTTCAACCACTCCACAAATCTACTTTGTGCATGACACAAGGAATTTTTCCAACAATTGTTTACAGACAGATTATTTCACGTACAATTCACTGTACCACAATTCCAGTGGGTCAGAAGTTTACATGCACTAAGTTGACTGTGCCTTTAAACAGCTTAGAATATTATGTCATGGCTTTAGAAGCTTCTGACCCACTTCTGACCCAATTGACATCATTTGAGTCAATTGGAGGTGTACCTGTGGATGTATTTCAAGGCCTACCTTCAAACTCAGTGCCTCTTTGCTTGACATCATGCGAAAATCAAAAGAAATCAGCCAAGACATCAGAAATAAAGTGTAGACCTCCACAAGTCTGGTTCATCCTTGGGAGCAATTTCCAAATGCCTGAAGGTACAACGTTCATCTGTACAAACAATAGTACGCAAGTATAAACACCATGGAACCACGCAACCGTCATACCGCTCAGAAAGGAGACTCGCTCTGTCTCCTGGAGATGAAAGTGCGTTGGTGCGAAAAGTGCAAATCAATCCCAGAACAACAGCAAAGGACCTTGTGAAGATGCTGGAGGAAATAGGTACAAAAGTATCTATATCCACAGTACAACGAGTCCTATATCGACATAACCTGAAAAGCCGCTCAGCAAGGAAGAAACCAATGCTCCAAAACTGCCATAAAAAAGCCAGACTACAGTTTGCAACTGCACATGGGGACAAAGATCATACTTTTTGGAGAAATGTCCTCTGGTCTGATGAAACAACAACAGAACTGTTTGGCCATAATGACCATTGTTATGTTTGGAGGAAAAAGGGGGAGGCTTGCAAGTTGAAGAACACCATCCCAACCGTGAAGCACGGGGGTGGCAGCATCATGTTGTGGGGGTGCTTTGCTGCAGGAGGGCGTCATGAGGACGGAAAATGATATGGATATATTGAAGCACCATCTCAAGACATCAGTCAGGAAGTTAAAGCTTGGTCGCAAATGGGTCTTCCAGATGGACAATGACACCAAGCATACTTCCAAAGTTGTGGCAAAATGGCTTAAGGACAACAAAGTCAAGGTATTGGAGTGGCCATCACAAAGCCCTGACCTCAACCCTATTGTAACGATCTTCGTCTTCATCGGCTGAAGAGTAGGAAGGATCGGACCAAAACACGCGTGGTAAGTGTCCATGATTATTTATTCTCACAGAACACGAAAATACAAAATAACAAAGTGAATGTAAGAAATTAAAATCGAAACAGTCCTGAAAGGTGAGAACACAAAACAGGAAACAACTACCCACAAACACCAGGTGGGAAAAGGCTACCTAAGTATGGTTCTCAATCAGAGACACCGATAGACAGCTGCCTCTGATTGGGAACCACACCAGGCCAAACGCATAGAAAAGAAAACATAGAAAAACAACATAGAATTCCCACCCCAACTCATGCCCTCACCAAACCAAAATAGAGACATAAAAAGGATCTCTAAGGTCAGTGCGTGACACCTATAGAAAAATGTGGGCAGAAATGAAAAAGCGTGTGCGAGCAAGGAGGCCTACAAACCTGACTCAGTTACACCAGCTCTGTCAGGAGGAATGGGCCAAAATTCGCCCAACTTATTGTGGGAAGCTTGTGGAAGGCTACCCGAAACGTTTGACCCAAGTTAAACATTTTAAAGGCAATGCTACCAAATACTAATTGAGTGTATGTAAACTTCTGACCCATTGGGAATGTGATGAAAGAAATAAAAGCTGAAATAAATCATTCTCTCTACTATTATTCTGACATTTCACATTCTTAAAATAAAGTGGTGATCCTACCTGACCTAAGACAGGGAATTTTAACTACGATTAAATGTCAGGAATTGTGAAAAGCTGAGTTTGAATGTATTTGGCTAAGGTGTATGTAAACTTCCGAGTTCAACTGTACGGTACCATACTGAAATCCCTCCAAATTACAGTAGTAGGGATTTTCCATTGCTGTTCATGTGTTTTTCCACATAAAGCATCAGTGTATCAGGAAGTTGTGGGTTACTTAAGCATGGGTTACTCTGCCACAGGCCCGAGGGGGTGTGGTATATGGCCAATATACCACGACTGAGGGCTTTTCTTAGCACGAGTGCCTGGATACAGATACAGATCTAGCAGTGATATATTGGCCATATACTACAAACTCCCGATGTGCCTTATTGCTATTACAAACGGATTACTAATGTAATTAGAGCCGTAAGAATAAATGTTTTGTCATACCCGTGGTATACGGTCTAATATACCACAGTTGTCACCCAATTAGCATTCAAGACTCTTACCACCAGGTTTATAATAACTGTTGGATCCCTCAGTGTTTCCCCCAAGTTGGGTGAGTGGTTAGGTATCAAGGCACAAGGTGAGACCCAAATGCAGACACAGGAGGCAGATGGTTGGAGTCTTACAATGTTTATTAATCCAAAGGGATAGGCAAGAGAAGGGTCGTGGACAGGCAAAAAGGTCCAAACCAGATCAGAGTCTAGGAGGTACAGAGTGGCAGACACGCTCGTGGTCAAGGCAGGCAGAATGGTCAGGCAGGCGGGTACAAAGTCCAGACACAGGCAAGAGTCAAAACCGGGAGGACTAGAAAAAAGAAAATGCAAAAAGCAGGAGAACGGAAAAAATGCTGGTTGACTTGGAAACATACAAGACAAACTGGCATAGAGAGACAGGAAACACAGGGATACATACACAGGGGAAAATAAGCGACACCTGGAGGGGGTGGAGAAAATACAGGCACAGGTTAAACAGATCAGGGCGTGGTAAAGTTGAACCTGGTAAACAGGAGGGCCCACCGGGCCTGCCTTGGGTTAGGCACTTGGCTGAACAGAGATATTCCAAGTTTTTATGGTCGGTCCAGACCAGGAATGGCTGCTCTGCTCCTTCCAGCCAGTGCCTCCACTCTTCTAACACCATCTTCACCGCCAGGAGTTCTCGGTTGCCAACATCGTAGTTCCTCTCAACAGGGACGATAGGACAGGAGGGCACAGGGATGAAACTTCTGGTCCTGGGCAGATCGCTGGGACAGGATGGCCCCCACTCCAACATCTAAAGCATCCACTTCCACCATAAATTGATGCAAGGGGTCCGGATGGATGAGAATGGTTGCTGTTATAAACCGATGCTTCAGGTCAACAAAGGCTTTGTTGACAGCTGGAGACCATTTGAACGGTACCTTGGGGGAGGTGAGTGCCGAGAGGGGGGCCGCCAGGGTGCTGTAATCCCGAATGAAACAGCGGTAGAAGTTTGCAAACCCAAGAAACCGTTGAAAATGCACAATGGGTGTTGGTTGAGGCCAATCCACCACTGCTTTCACCTTTCCAGGATCCATCTGAACATTGCCCTCAGCAATGACATATCCCAGAAAGGTGATAGAAGAACGGTAGAACTCACAATTCCCAGGTTTCACGAACAATTGGTTCTCCAGGAGGCGCCGAAGGACATGTCTGACATGGAGTACATGTTCTTGGGCGGATCAGGAAAAATACAGGATGTCGTCCAGGTAGACAAACACAAACCGGTTTAGCATGTCCATGACTAAATCCTGGAAGACAGCGGGGGCGTTGGTGAGTCCAAATGGCATGACCTGGTACTCATAATGTCCACTGGCTGTGTTGAAGGCTGTTTTCCACTCATCCCCCATTCCGAAGGTCCAACTTGGAAAACATGGTATCCCCCTGGAGAGGATCAAACGCCGAGGAGAGGAGAGGTAGGGGGTAATGATTTTTGACAGTGATATCCCCGGTAGTCAATGCACGGGCGCAGGGTCTTGTCCTTCTTCTCCACAAAGAAACCCTGCGCTGGAAGGAGATGCAGAAGGACGAACGGCCCCAGTGGACAGAGACTCCTCTATGTACTTCTCCATAGCTTTGGTCTCTGGTCCGGACAGAGAATACAACCGACCCCAATGTGGTGTAGTGCCTGGGAGAAGGTCAGTGGCACAATCATAAGGATGGTGCGGGGGAAGGGAAGTAGCACGTGCCTTACTGAACACTTCCAGGAGGTCACGGTATTCAGTAGGAATTAGCAGAGACATCCACAGTCTTGCTAACATCCTGAGGAGGACGATTTGGGGAAGGCTGTGCTGCTTGAAGGCAGTGAGAATAGCAAAAATGACTCAAAATCAAATCAAAATGTATTTGTCACATACACATGGTTAGCAGATGTTAATGTGAGTGTAGCGAAATGCTTGTGCTTCTAGTTCCGACAATACAGTAATAACCAGCGAGTAATCTAACCTAACAATTTCACAACAGCTATCTTATACACACAAGTGTAAAGGGATGAAGAATATGTACATAAAGATATATGAAAGAGTGATGGTACAGAACGGTATAGGCAAGATGCAGTAGATGGTATTGAGTACAGTATATACATATGAGATGAGTAATGTTGGGTATGTAAACATTATATTAAGTGGCATTGTTTAAAGTGGCTAGTGATACATGTATTATATAAAGATGGCAAGATGCAGTAGGTGGTATAGAGTACAGTATATACATATGAGATGAATAATGTAGGGTATGTAAACATTATATTAAGTGGCATTGTTTAAAGTGGCTAGTGATACATTTTTTACATGTATGTGTGGCCGATGTGAAATGGCTAGCTGGTTAGCGGTGGTGCGCGCAAATAGTGTTTCAGTTGGTGACGTCACTCGCTCTGTGACCTAGAAGTAGTTGTTCCCCTTGTTCTGCAAGAGCCACGGCTTTTGTGGCGCGATGGGTAACGATGCCTTGTGAGTGATTGTGGTTGATGTGTGCAGAGGGTCCCTGGTTCAAGCCCAGGTTGGGGTGAGGAGAGAGACGAAAGCTATACTGTTACATGTGGCAGCAGCCACTCAATGTTAGTGGTGGCTGTTTAACAATCTGATGTCCTTGAGATAGAAGCTGTTTTTCAGTCTCTCGGTCCCTGCTTTGATGCACCTGTACTGACCTAGCCTTCTGGATGATAGCGGGGTGAACAGGCAGTGGCTCGGGTGGTTGTTGTCCTTGATGATCTTTATGGACTTCCTGTGACAACGGGTGGTGTTGTGCCTGTTTAGCCTGGAGGGCAGGTAGTTTGCCCTCCAAACTAGGATGGAGCTTGCAGTCCAATCAATCACAGGATTGTGTTTTTGTAGCCAGGAAAATCCCAACCCAACCGGAACATGGGGAGATGCAATGAAGAGGAACTGTCCAATGCCCTAGCATTCATGGGCACAGAGAGAGGCTGAGTGGGAATACCAAGCTCCGAAGCTATCGTGGCATCCATAAGACATTCATCAGCCCCAGAGTCAATGAGCACTCGGAGAGACTTAGACTGGTCTCCCCACAGTACAAGAGCAAAAAGGGGTGTGCAGGTGATGGGAATTAGAGAACTCCCAGTCTGACTTACCATACCCACTAGAGACAAGGAGAACTCCCAGTCTGACTCACCATACCCACTAGAGACAAGGAGAACTCCCAGTCTGACTCACCATAGTACTGGTACCCACTAGAGACAAGGGTTTCCTAATAGGGCAGGTAGCTATAAAATGTCCTGCCCCTCCACAGTACAGACAACAGTTATTATTCATCCTCTGTGAGTACTCCCAAACTGATAGCCTAGTTCTTCCCAATTGCGTTGGCTCAGGAGTATCTAACTCAACTGTTGTAGATTCACAAGAGAGCTCGGGTGACTTCGACTCCTCTCGGAAGAGCTGCCTTCAGAAACTTCCGGATTCCATAGGAGGTGAATGCACGATATCGGGTGCACGAGTGTGACCTCCTCTCACTCCTATGTTCCCTTAGACATCTATCAATTTTACTGGTTAAGGCGATAAGAGAGGCGAGGTCCACTGGCAGTTCGTGAGCAACTAGCTCATCCTTTACCTCCTCAGATAATCTGTGCAGAAAAGTATCGAAGAGAAACTCCGGATTCCAGGCACTTTCTGCGGCCAACGTGCGAAAGTCCACTGCGTAGTCTGCCACACGATGGGAGTTTTAACGTAAGTCAAGCAGTTTTTTTTTGTGTGTTTTTTTTCCTATCCTTTAGTGGTGGATCAGCTTAAAATTGCAGAAAGATTGTTGCTTCCATCAATGTAATTGTCTGCTTAATTTCCAATCCTCCATATCGTTTTTTGGTAAATATATATATCCATATACGTACACGTACATACACATATATACACACACATACCTATATAGATATACATACTTTTTTAGAATATACCTTTGTTATTCCCTGCAAACCCTGTAAACTAATAAACAATAACACTTAGGCTTCTACCTTCAGTTTATACATCTTATACACATTTTACAGACACAATCTATTTTACAATAGTTATATTTTGTTTGTTTTTAGTCCATCCTCTATTTCTTATGTCCATCCAGTTTGATTTCTATTTGTAACTTGTGCTATTTCACAACATTTCTGAACCTATATACATTTTACAGACCCTGTATGTTTTACATTGGTTATCTTGTTATTAGTCCCACCCTTCAGCTCCATTTAAACCCTCCCATCTATCTCTTAACACCATCCATTTTGGATTTCTATTTGCCATATATTTTTCAACTGCGCTGTGATGCTTCAAAAAAGTACTGAATCTTTCTATTCGAATAGCTTCTACAGATTGTAAATTAAAAATTAAAATCTTTGCTAAAATAAATATTATATTATTGATTGATTGACTATGGCTTTTCAATTCACCCAGTATTCTGCAGTGTTAGTTCTAGGCAAATGTTGCAATTCTTCAGCCATTCCTGGACCTGTGACCAAAAACGAGCTACATATGGACAATACCAAAATAAATTATCTAATGACTCTGCCTCCTCACAGCAAAATCTGCAGAGCTGGGAAGATTGTAACCCCTATATACTGGTCAAAAAAATAAAGGGAACACTTAAACAACACAATGTAACTCCAAGTCAATCACACTTCTGTGAAATCAAACTGTCCACTTAGGAAGCAACACTGATTGACAATAAATTTCACATGCTATTGTGCAAGTGGAATGGACAACAGGTGGAAATTATAGGCAATTAGCAAGACACCCCCAATAAAGGAGTGGTTCTGCAGGTAGTGACCACAGACCACTTCTCAGTTCCTATGCTTCCTGGCTGATGTTTTGGTCTCTTTTGAATGCTGGCGGTGCTTTCACTCTAGTGGTAGCATGAGACGGAGTCTACAACCTACACAAGTGGCTCAGGTAGTGCAGCTCATCCAGAATGGCACATCAATGCAAGCTGTGGCAAGAAGGTTTGCTGTGTCTGTCAGCGTAGTGTCCAGAGCATGGAGGCGCTACCAGGAGACAGGCCAGTACATCAGGAGACGTGGAGGAGGCCGTAGGAGGGCAACAACCCAACAGCAGGACCGCTACCTCCGCCTTTGTGCAAGGAGGAGCAGGAGGAGCACTGCCAGAGCCCTGCAAAATGATCTCCAGCAGGCCACAAATGTGCATGTGTCTGCTCAAACGGTCAGAAACAGACTCCATGAGGCTGGTATGAGGGCCCGACGTCCACAGGTGGGGGTTGTGCTTACAGCCCAACACCGTGCAGGACGTTTGGCATTTGCCAGAGAACACCAAGATTGCCAAATTCGCCACTGGCACCCTGTGCTCTTCACAGATGAAAGCAGGTTCACACTGAGCACATGTGACAGACGTGACAGTCTGGAGACGCCGTGGAGAACGTTCTGCTGCCTGCAACGTCCTCCAGCATGACCCGATTTGGCGGTGGGTCAGTCATGGCGTGGGGTGGCATTTCTTTGGGGGGGCGCATGTGCTCGCCAGAGGTTGCCTGACTGCCATTAGGTACCGAGATGAGATCCTCAGACCCCTTGTGAGACCATATGCTGGTGCGGTTGGCCCTGGGTTCCTCCTAATGCAAGACAAAGCTAGACCTCATGTGGCTGGAGTGTGTCGGCAGTTCCTGCAAGAGGAAGGCATTGATGCTATGGACTGGCCCGCCCGTTCCCCAGACCTGAATCCAATTGAGCACATCTGGGACATCATGTCTCGCTCCATCCACCAACGCCACGTTCAACCACAGACTGTCCAGGAGTTGGCGGATGCTTTAGTCCAGGTCTGGGAGGAGATCCCTCAGGAGACCATCCGCCACCTCATCAGGAGCATGTCCAGGCGTTGTAGAGAGGTCATACAGGCACGTGGAGGCCACACACACTACTGAGCCTCATTTTGACTTGTTTTAAGGACATTACATCAAAGTTGGAACAGCCTGTAGTGTGGTTTTCCACTTTAATTTTGAGTGTGACTCCAAATCCAGACCTCCATGGGTTGATAAATTTGATTTCCATTGATCATTTTTGTGTGATTTTGTTGTCAGCACATTCAACTATGTAAAGAACAAAGTATTTAATAAGAATATTTCATTCATTCAGATCTAGGATGTGTTATTTGAGTGTTCCCTTTATTTTTTTAAGCAGTGTATACATAAAACATTCTATTGGTTGCAAGAATTTTGTATAGTACTTTAAATAGAAAAATGAGAAGTTTTGAATCTGGCGTTGTTTTGCGTGTCAATACATAAACCATGTGCCATGGAATGGGTACATCGAAAATCTCTTCCCAACTATTTTACAACTTATATGGCACAGCTGTCAGTTTCTTGGTCCTTAAATGAAATTGGTAATTTTTCACACTTTTCTTTAACCATTTATGTTCTTTGATGCAGGGCCGACATACAAGTTCCTTACTTTTTCCCCTTCTACTTGCCTCTTCCATTTTTGTGGTAATACTGCTGTTGGTTGTAATTTTGGGTAGAGCAGACATTTCCATATGTCTGTGTTAGCTGCATGTTTGACATAACTCCACCAGTCCTATTTATGATATCATTTACTAAAATTATATTTCAAAAAAAATCTTCAAAATATATATATTTTTAATCAATTAGTATATTTGAGTTTAACTTCAATATTTGTTATATTATTTGTTCTGTCTTTTCAGGTGGATTAAACTGAAATTGCAACCAACTTTCTAAGGCTTGTTTAAAAAAGAATGATATTTTGGGGATTATTTCCTTTTCAAACAACCGAAGGTGAGCAGTTGTAATCTGAATAAAGGGAGAAAAAAACATTCTTGAACATAGGATGAGACATTCCTACCAATTTACTAGAGAGCCAGTTTGGATTTAAGTATAACTTTTGTATGACTGATGTCTTTAGTGAGAGCCTTAGTGAGAGTCTAGTGCTTTAATATTTAATCATTTCTGCCCTCTGAATTTGTATTCCTTATATAAATAGGCGCTTTTAATTTTGTCTGGCTTGTCGTTCCAAATGAAATTGAGTATTTTTTGTTCATATAATTTAAAAAGCAGGTCACTAGGTGCAGGCAAAGCCATAAGCAAATAGGTAAACTGTGATGTGACTAAAGAATTAATCCGGGTGAATTTTCCACAAATAGACAGGTATTTTCCTTTCCATGGTAGCAAGATCTTATCTATTTTTGCTAACTTTCTATAACATTTATTGGAGTGAAATAATTTCTTTCTTTTGGGATTTGTATACCGAGTATGTCCACATCTCCGTCTGTCACGAATCCCACCGAAGGCGGCTCCCCTGCCTGTTCGGGCGGCGCTCGGCAGTCGTCGTCGCCGGTCTACTAGCTGCCACCGATCTCCGTTTCCTTTTCTGTTTGTTATGTCTTATTGGTTGCACCTGTCTCTTGTTTTAGTTTTGATTCTGGACTACTTAAGCATGTTAGGCCCTCCTGTTTTTGTGCGGGCTTGTTTTCTGTTAGTCGAGGTTGTTGCATGTAGTGTTCCTGTCTGTTTGTGCCCTGTGTTGGGTAGGACATTTTTTGATATTCGCCTGTTGTTTTGGGCGTTAGTGTTGGATGCCGCAATAAAGTCCGGTTTCCCCCATTATCCTCCGCTCTCTGCGCTTGATTCCGTACTCACCACTCCAGGCTCTGTGACACCGTCAGACTATTTAATTGGTAAACTACACGATAATGCATAGTTTGCATTTTTTTGTGATCCAATACGTAATATAGTACACTTATCATAATTTGGTTTTAATCCAGAGAGGATAGCAAAAGTATCTAGAGGACTATGAGGCCGTGGAGAGATTCTAATTGTGGTTTTAAAAGAAAACATGAATCATCAGCGTACAATGACACCTTTGTTGGATTTCTAATCGCTTAATATTATTGTTGGATCTAATTTTAACAGCTAACATTTCGATGGAAATAAATAGATATAAATAGATATGCCGATAGTGGACAACTTTGTTTTACTCTTCTAGATAGTTTTAAACTTTCTGAGATTTAGCCATTATTTACTATTTTACACCTAGGGTTACTATACATAACTTAAACCCATTTTATAAGAGATTCCCCAAAATTGAAATATTCTAGGCATTTATATATAAACTTCCGTCATAGTTTATCAAAAGCCTTTTCAAAATCAGCTATGAAAACCAGGCCTGGTGTCCCTGATATTTGATAGTATTCTATTGTTTCCAGTACTTGTCTTATATTATCTCCAATGTATCGTCCATGTAAAAAACCTGTCTGATTAGGATGAATAAGATCTGACAATACTTTTTTAATTCTATGCGCCAAGCATTTTGCTAGGATTTTTGCATCACAACACTGAAGTGTAAGAAGTGTACTTTTTTAAATGGACTGGATCTTTATATATACCACTTGGGTCCTGTTTCAGTAATAATGATATCAGACCTTCTTGTTGCGTGTCCGATAATCTACCATTTACATAGGAGTGGTTAAAACATGCAAATGATGGTCCTCTGAGTATATCACAAAAAGTTTGGTACACTTCCACTGGTATCCCATCCAGCCCTGGAGTTTTCCCAGCCTTTAAAGGCTTTATTTGCATCAAGAAGTACGTCCTCTGTAATTTGGCCTTCACATGAGTATTTCTGTACAGATGTTAATTTTACATTATTATTAGGAAAGAAATCCATACAATTAGCCTTGGTTAGAGGAGATGGAGGAGACTGAAACGAAAACATATTCTTAAAGTACTTTACTTCCTCTTTCAAAATATAATTTGGTGAATCATGCGTGACTCCATCATTTGTAACAAGTTCAAACACATGTTTTCTATATTGAAGATTGAAAAAGAATACTAGGTGCATTTTTCCCCATATTCCATCCAGTTCGCTTTATTTTTATAATATATTACACTGGATCTTCCTTGAATAAGTTCCTCCATTTATTTTTGTTTTTCCTCTAACTTGTGTTGTGTCTCTATGGTACAGTTTTTATTGCTATCTAACTGTACCGTTAGTCCTTCAATTTCCTTTGTTAATATTGACTCTTTTGATCTAAATTGCTTTTGTTTTATAGATGAGTACTGAATTGCATGGCCTCTAAAGGCACATTTAAAAGTGTCCTATACAATAAGGGGATATGATATACCTATATGTTATGTCTGAAAACGTCCGTTATAAATTACTCTGTCCTAGTTCTAAACAATTTATCATCTAGTAGGCTTTGATTAAATTTCCAATATCCTCGCCCACATGGAAATTCTGTAAGATTAATATATACTGTATGCCAATTATGTGATGATCCGACCGCATTCTGTCCCCTGTCAAATCTTTTAAAACTTTTGAAGCCAGAGAGAATGGCATAAGAAAGTAGTCAAGACGACTAGCTTGATTAAGCCTCTGCCATGTATATCTCACTAGGTCAGGGTATTTAAGCCTCCACATATCCACTAATTCCAATATATCCATGACATTCATGATTTCCTTAAGTGCCTGAAGGTGATAGTTTGTAGTGTGATTTCCTTTCTGGTCCATAGAGGTATTTAAGACCGTATTAAAATCTCCCACCATAATAACACAGTCTAGTGTTGCTTGTAGAATTGATACATTCTTATATATATTTTCAAAGAAGTTTGGATCATCATTATTTGGACCGTATATGTTAATAAGCCATATTTGTTTATTGTCTAATAACATATTTAAAATAATCCATCTACCTTGATGATCTGTTTGGACAATTTGCACATTTGGATAAAAATTCCTGTTAATTAATACCATCACCCCTTTTGAATTCTTTGCCCGTGGGAGAAATATATTACGCCCCCCCCATAGTCCTTTTTCCACAAAACTTAATCTAAAATTGTTGAAATAGTTTCCTGTAAACAATAGATATTATATTCCTTCTCTTTTAGCCAGGTAAATACTGATCATCTTTTCTTATTATCTGCTAAGCCATTACAATTGTAACTAGCTATACTTATTTCACCACTTACCATAATGAGACACAACTTTTTTTAAATTTTTAATTTATTTCACCTTTATTTAACCAGGTAGGCTAGTTGAGAACAAGTTCTCATTTGCAACTGCGACCTGGCCAAGATAAAGCATAGCAGTGTGAACAGACAACACAGAGTTACACATGGAGTAAACAATTAACAAGTCAATAACACAGTAGAAAAAAAGGGGCGTCTATATACATTGTGTGCAAAAGGCATGAGGAGGTAGGAGAATAGTTACAATTTTGCAGATTAACACTGGAGTGATAAATGATCAGATGGTCATGTACAGGTAGAGATATTGGTGTGCAAAAGAGCAGAAATGTAAATAAATAAAAAAAGTATGAGGATGAGGTAGGTAAAAATGGGTGGGCTATTTACTGATAGACTATGTACAGCTGCAGCGATCGGTTAGCTGCTCAGATAGCAGATGTTTGAAGTTGGTGAGGGAGATAAAAGTCTCCAACTTAAGCGATTTTTGCAATTCGTTCCAGTCACAGGCAGCAGAGAACTGGAACGAAAGGCGGCCAAATGAGGTGTTGGCTTTAGGGATGATCAGTGAGATACACCTGCTGGAGTGCGTGCTACGGATGGGTATTGCCATCGTGACCAGTGAACTGAGATAAGGCGGAGCTTTACCTAGCATGGACTTGTAGATGACCTGGAGCCAGTGGGTCTGGCGACGAATATGTAGCGAGGGCCAGCCGACTAGGGCATACAAGTCGCACTGGTGGGTGGTATAAGGTGCTTTAGTGACAAAACGGATGGCACTGTGATAAACTGCATCCAGTTTGCTGAGTAGAGTGTTGGAAGCAATTTTGTAGATGACATCGCCGAAGTCGAGGATCGGTAGGATAGTCAACTTTCAATTCTATTTATCAAAATATATCTTTGTAAACTTACCATAAAAAAGTAACATGATGATTGAGTGTCTATATAGCTGTACCATGTTATTTGCATTGCTACTAAGTAAACCTCCAATTAGTCCCCACTATTCCACCCGTTAAAAGGGTGGAACTCATCCCGAGTTGGGTTGTCATCCCAATGCCCGGCAGACTACCCCCGACCCCCGTATTCCATAGCCCTGAAGAGACTGGGATCCATCCTTCGAAAAGAGCACACAGTGCCATTTACAGAACAGAAGTAGATCAACCGCCAAATGCATTTCCATCGCCTCACCTCGATTTGTATTATATATAGCGTCAAAAATATATATATTTTAAAAATCCTGTTTCTTATTTTCCATAATTATCTATTAATATTTGTAGTAATGTAGGAAATTTATGCAAAGTATTTTACCTCTCACCAGTCTTGCTATTACCAAATTACATTATTGCAAGCAATTATTATATTAGCAAACAATTATTGTGAATCATCCTATATTGTCTCTAACATCTTTTACTCCTTCACAACAGTTGTGGGAGATGCACATACACCCACACACTCATACACACTCAACCCTTTTCCCCCACACAACCGTAGGCTCACATTCTCAACAGTTGCACCATCCCAGAGCCCAACTCAAGAAAGGTATTGATTTACGAATGCATATACAGTTACAGCTGTATAAGACCTGCAAGACAGTGCAAAAAAAGATGTCCAGAAATGGGGAGATTTTATTAAGCATTGTCACATCCTAGATGATGGAGGTCAAATGTACCCCTTTGCCCTGAAACACCCACAACACGGTCCCTCGTATTGACCATATTCCCAAGCATCTCCATGCAGTCAGACTTTTGATTTTGTGCCACCAGGGCCACAATAATATACCCCCTCTCTGAATGTCCAAGTTTAAGTCAAGCAGTTTGCTGGCCACCTTTATCCCGGAAACCCAAAAACTTCTCACCTCTGCCATGAATTCCTCTAAAGGACCGCAAATGGTAGATTGTTGTTCCCAAACTGCCGTAGCCCAGGAGAGCGCCCTTCCCGACATTAGCGTAATTATATACCCTATCTTCGATCGGTCTGAAGAAAACGAAGATGGCTGTAGTTCAAAAATAAGCAACACTGAGAAAGTAAACCCCGGCAGGCACCAGGATTCCCCGAATATCGAATATCGCTCTGGAGTAGGTAAGCAGGGTTCACGGGGAGTCAGGATAGGCTGGACAAACTCACCACAGGTAGGGAAAAAATTACTAGCTGATTGAGGTTTCTCAGAGGTGGCAGACTCTGAGCTAACTCCCTGATTTGCACCATAATAGCCTTTAACCCATGGTCGTGGCGTTCCGTTAAGGAACTGAGCCCTTCCAAAAGGACCTGTAGCAACTCCTGATGAGCAGGGAGACAGAGTTGGTGAGCTGGTCCGTGTCTGCTAGGTCTGTCATGGCCAGTTTGTACTATCAAGGCACAAGACGAAACCCAAATGCATACGCAAGAGGCAGATGGTTGGAGTCTTACAATGTTTATTAATCCAAAGGGGTAGGCAAGAGAATGGTCATGGACAGGCAAAAGGTCAAAACCAGATCAGAGTCTAGGAGGTACAGAGTGGCAGACACGCTCGTGGTCAAGCCAGGCAGAATTGTCAGGCAGGCTGGAACAATGTCCAGAAACAGGCAAGGGTCAAAACCGGGAGGACTAGAAAAAGGGAAATGCAAAAAGCAGAAGAACGGGGAAAAATGCTGGTTGACTTGGAAACATACAAGACGAACTGGCACAGAGAGACAGGAATCACAGGGATAAATACACAGGGGGAAATATGTGACTTCTGGAGGGGGTGGAGACAATAACAGGAACAGGTGAAACAGATCAGGGCGTGACAGTTAGGTACCTCAGCCCCATGGGACGAGGTCATTGGGAGGGTTTCCATTTCTGTCCCTATATTCCGAGTCGTCATCACACGGCATAGGGTTTTGATGTACAGCCCTTGGCATCAACCAAACCCCCCTTTACCTCAACAGCATCAGAGCCATGGGACACTGGGATTGGGACATTAGCATAACCATGATACAAAATGCCAAATTGAAATATGAAATATAAATTCCACCAAGGGACTATTTGTAGGATTGCCTATCATATAAAAATAACATTATCATCTCTCCATTTTGACACAAGATAATTAATTAAACTGTGTTTTGTTCCAACAAAGTGTACACATTGTTCTTCCTTTCTAAACCATATGTTGAACCAGTAAGGCAACGCTGTATTCAAATGCATAAAGGTGGAATGTGACCATGGCCAGAGGCAGGCTGACAGAATTCCCATGGTGGAAGGCTCTGTCGTCATGTGTGACCAATTTGCACTTGACGACAAGGTGTGGCAGAGCGGAGCGGCAGAGAGGCGGTGTGACGCTGCATGGTGCTAGCTCCCTCCATCTCTCCCTCCCTAACCTCCCTCTGTCGCGTCTCCAATCGTCTCCCACCAGCCCAGGCTTCACACAGATCAGGCTCAGGATTTTTGCTCTCAATGCAAAAAAAAGAAGGGATAGAGAGAAAGAGAGAGATTCCCAGTCTCCACTCTTGGCCGGGTGTCCTTCATTTGTAAAAGCTGACTTTGGTGGGTGCAGCAGCTTGGATGAATGCAGCATGTCAGGCTGAGGCTGTACTATGTTGGGGCACAGATCACAGGTTTAAAGGCCTGAATTAGGCTAGGAGACTGTAGTGTCCGATTACACCTACATTAACACTGAGGAGTGAGTGATGTGCGATTCCAGGCTGGGTAGATATAACATTTACAGTCACACCAAGGAGTCAGAGATGTCATGGGATCCAGGCCATGGGGGAATAAGGGTTCTTATTCCTCAGCAGCATCAGAGCCATCGGGCACTGGGCCTGGAACATTAGCATAACCATGATACAAAATGGCAAATTGAAATATGTAATATACATTTCACTAGGGGACTATTTGTAGGATTGCCTATCATATAAAAATAACATTATCATCTCTCCATTTTGACACAAGATCATTCATTAAACTGTGTTTTGTTCCAACAAAGTGTACACATTGTTCTTCCTTTCTAAACCATATGTTGAACCAGTAAGGCAACGCTGTATTCAAATGCATAAAGGTGGAATGTGACCATGGCCAGAGGCAGGCTGACAGAATTCCCATGGTGGAAGGCTCTGTCGTCATGTGTGACCAATTTGCACTTGACGACAAGGAGTTTGTGACAAGAGAGAGCTGAAAGCTGTGGCCAGTTTTAATGGGGAACATTACAGTGGTCAACATTACAGAGTAGAACAGAACACTTTCCAGTGTGTTTGTGTGTGTGTGGTTGTGTTTGTGTTTGTGTGAGTGAGAAAGAGAGAGAGATGCAGTTGGTTGGATTTGATTTGATTTGTTGTTTTATTCATGACAGGTAAGGCTAATGTTCACCAGTCATTTAAAGGAATAAAACATACAGTGTTGTGCTTATATTCAATGTACAGTACTGTGGAGAAGGTGTAATCCCAAGCCCCCAGATGAGTGATCTCTCCCAGCTCAAATTGGGTGTTGGCCTGAAATTCCTCTAACACAGAGACATCTATTGAAATACTTACTACACAGTATGACCTTTCATTCCCTAGATAGAAGTATACAGAGAAAAGAAAAGTCAAATTAATAACAGTAACTGTCTATCCACCTTATCTAGCCCGGCATCAAGTGCACAGCCAATTTGTTGAGGTTGTCATCCGGCACATTCACACACAGATGTTTAAATATAAATTACTTTTGTCAAAACTATTAAATAACATGCACATAATTTTAAAGTCAACGTAAATTCTTTGTTGAGGAAAATTATTGAACACATTTAAACTTTGTTTACGCGTAGTATGACGTAGAAGTTTAATGTTAGTTAGCGTTCCCATAGACTTAACATGGCCAGTTAGCTATTTAGCTACAGTCTGAAGTTTATATACACCTTAGCCAAATACATTTAAACTCAGGTTTTCACAATTCCTGACATTTAATCCTAGTAAAAAGTCCCTGTCTTCGGTCAGTTAAGATCACCACTTTATTTTAAGAATGTGAAATGTCAGAATAATAGTAGAGAGAATGATATATTTCAGCTTTTATTTCTTTCATCACATTCCCAGTGGATCAGAAATGTACATACACTTAATTAGTATTTGGTAGCATTGCCTTTAAATTGTTTAACTTGGGTCAAACATTTTGGGTAGCTTTCCACAAGTTTCCCACAATAAGTTGGGTGAATTTTGGCACATTCCACCTGACAGAGCTGGTGTAACTGAGTCAGGTTTGTAGGCCTCACTACTCGCACACACTTTTTCAGTTCTGCCCACAAATCTATAGGATTGATTGGTCAAGGCTTTGTGATGGCCACTCCAATACCTTGACTTTGTTGTCCTTAAGCCATTTTGACACAACTTTGGAAGTATGCTTGGGGTCATTGTCCATTTGGAAGACCCATTTGCAACCAAGCTTTAACTTCCTGACAAATGTCTTGAGATATTGCTTCAATATATTCACATATTTGTCCGTCCTCATGATGCCATCTATTTTGTGAAGTGCACCAGATATTTCTCCAAAAAGTACGATCTTTGTCTCCATGTGCATTTGCAAACCGTAGTCTGGCATTCTTATGGTGGTTTTGGAGCCGTGGCTTCTTCCTTGTTGAGCGGCCTTTCAGGTTATGTCAATATAGGACTCGTTTTACTGTGGATATAGATATCTTTGTACCTGTTTCCTCCAGCATCTTCACAAGGTCCTTTGCTGTTGTTCTGGGATTGATTTGCACTTTTCGCACCAAAGTACGTTCATCTGTAGGAGACAGAACATGTCTCCTTCCAGAGCGGTATGACGGCTGCGTGGTCCCATGGTGTTTATACTTGCATACTATTGTTTGTACAGATGAACGTGGTACCTTCAGGCGTTTGGAAATTGCTCCCAAGGATGAACCAGACTTGTGGAGGTCTATCATTTTTTTTCTGAGGTCTTGGCTGATTTCTTTTGATTTTCCCATGATGTCAAGCAAAGAGGCACTGAGTTTGAAGGTAGGCCTTGAAATACATCCACAGGTACACCTCCAATTGACTCAAATTATGTCAATTAGCCTATCAGAAGCTTCTAAAGCCATGACATCATTTTCTGGAATTTTCCAAGCTGTTTAAAGGCACAGTCAACATAGTTTATGTAAACTTTTGACCCACTCGAATTGTGATACAGTGAATTATAAGTGAAATAATCTGTCTGTAAACAATTGTTGGAAAAATGACTTGTGTCACTCACAAAGTAGATGTCCTAACCGACTTGCCAAAACTATAGTTTGTAAACAAGAAATTTGTGGAGTGGTTGAAAAATTAGTTTTAATGACTCCAACCTAAGTGTATGTAAACTTCCGACTTCAACTGTACGTGGCACAACAGATTGCAAGTATGTAAATGTTATCTACATAAAAACATATTGGCATTGTTTCTGTCCTTTGTCAATTGTATTCTGTGTCTAACAACAATGTCCTTTCAAGTATTGCTCTTTGATTGAAAAGGGAAACCTCCTGTGTGGATAACGTCCATTAGATACAGTGTAACTATGCTAGCCAACTAACTATCCATTTTAAGTCTATGGTAATGCTAACAGTACTGAAATTGGCATCGAACAGAGAGTTAACATATCTTTCCAATTCGGTGTATTTTATTTAATAGTTTTGAAAAATGTCATTCATATTTAACGACATCTCTTTCCTGGGTTTGCTTGTGTGTCAATGTGCAGGAAGGGGAAAGATAAATGGTTTTGAAATGGCTCTGGTCAAGTGAGTGGGTTCTACATAAAGTGGATACACTCATTTAATCTCTCAGTATTGTTAGTCTCATGATTGTGTATCATGACAACACTAACTTACAGTCATGCTTTTACACTGTAGATAGAACTGTACAGCGAAAAATATCCCAGTTAACAATTATAGTACTTCTAGAGTACAGATCTTCTTGCTCTGGCACTGCGGGCAGGCAGGCAGGCAGGCAGGCAGGCAGGCAGGCAGGCAGGCAGGCAGGCAGGCAGGCAGGCAGGCAGGCAGGCAGGCAGGCAGGCAGGCAGGCAGGCAGGCAGGCAGGCAGGCAGGTAGGCAGGCAGGCAGGCAGGCAGGCAGGCAGGCAGGCAGGCAGGCAGGCAGGCAGGCAGGCAGGTAGGCAGGCAGGCAGGTAGGCAGGCAGGTAGTCAGGCAGGCACAGGTCAAAGAGATGTCTAAAAGTCCAACTCTCTGTCGATAGCTCCACTTTAAATATGATTTAGGAACTTAGACAAGCCTTATACCTAGCTAAATAAAGGTTAAATAAAAATACATTTAAATTAGGGGAGGGCGGGGGGGGGTAAGGAGTGAGAAAGATGGAGGGAGAGAGAGAGAGAACCAGGAGAGCAACACATTGTAAGCTGGCAGCTGATCTATCTCTGCTGGGTTTTATTGATATGATTAATTCACAAGGTAAGATGTTTTTATTTATTTATTATATGTTTTTTTTATGGCATCCAGCGAGGGCTCACAGCAAAGCAGGCGTACATACAAGCTTCCCTGGGAGAGCAGTGAGGAACCAGAGCAGTTATGTTGAGAAATTATTCTGAAGGGGATTTGTTTCCATGCCGCTCTGCGTGCTGAGTCGCACTCCTGGCTGACAAGCCCCAATGAAAAGGGATTGATAAATGGATGAACGTGGCAGCCATTCCAGCTTTACATAGATCAAAATTTTAATAAAGCCGGCACTTAAAGTTTGGGTTTGTTCTGCTGTAAATGGACTGCAATAGCAATAGATATATTTCAACATTGTGAGTGATGAATGTTCAGGCTGCTCTTCTGAAGATGGGAATTTGCTGGCATGTGAATGAACACAGTGAGGAATGTTTAAGTGTGCTCTGAAATCAGACACTCCTCTTTTCTCCTTTTTGCTGATTTAATGTCAGTAGTAGAGGAAAGGCAATTACATTTCTTACCATGCTATGACAAGACAAAGAGTTCACTGTGAACATTGAGCACATTTCCTAGTAAAAACCATAGAAGGAACCTTCTTTCAGCATTTCAATAGAATAATACATTTTAAAAACACAGCAGCACAGATCATAACCTAAATGGAGCCAGTTATCGATTCAGATTCAACAACTGTCCAAATGGTTGTCCGTGTCTACAGTACAAGAACATGTAAATGTGTTTAATGGTGTAATTGGATCAGTGTATTGTGGATGTTCTTGTAAGCATGTAAAATGTTTCTAAAGGGCATAGCCCTGCATGTTAAAGCTGTTGACAGAAGAGACAGCCATCACAGCCCAGCATCATTACCTAATGACCTGTCTGCGCCCTGCATCTGTCACACACACACACACACACACACATGTGCGTGCGAACACACACACACAAACATGTGCGCGCGAACCAACATACAAACACATGCGCGCGAACAACACACACACACACACACACACACACACACACACACACACACACACACACACGCACACACATACCTACCTGACCTACCACCCTGCATCTGTCTCAGCTTCTGTCTCAGCTGTCAGACATTTCCTTGCACAGCTCCACTCTAATCTATTTCCTGTACATTTCTTTACTCTGTGAACCTTTTAACAACATCTTCCCCCTGAAAAACAGTGGCCTGCAGTTTGTGCCATGTCGTTTATTAATAACTCTTCTGAACACATGTTGGGAAATCATTTGTGGAGGCGTTCCACATGACCGGCCCAGAGCTACGGGAGGAATGCAGGAAGTTTGGCACGGCAGCAGGTAGTAGGAGGGATGTCGAGGGCGACAAGGACGAGCTAGGAACTGAGGCCGAGGAAGACAGAACGAAAGGGAGATAGAGAGAGGAGAAGGAAGAGAGAGAGAGAGATCAAGGACAGATGTGATGATGACAGTCAGACAGTTCTATTATTATGTATGTTTTTACATTATGACGTCGGTCACGGTGACATTTTTTTAAATGTGTTAAAGCCAATGGTGTTATAGAGAATAAGGGAAGGGGGGGTGAGGTTTGAGCTGGCATTCAGATGGAGAAAGCAAAAAGGGAGATAGAAGTCTCAATGCTAAATGTCATGTGACTGTCAGCGTGCCCACCTGTATGTACTGCAGTCACAGCCTGCCAACCTAATCTGCCTGGACGCTCCTCATAATTGCACTGCTACTAAAGTCGGCACATAAAAACCCTTTCTTATCAGCTTTTAATGATCTGAAAACAAGATGTCTGTCAGAAACTTGCTCTTGCTCCTGCTCTCTCTCTCTCTTTCTGTGTTGCTGGTTTTTGTCACTTCTATAATTAGTTTCAATGATGCACGTGTCAGATGTGTCCCTGGTATGGCAGCACTGAGATGGCTTTGTTTGAATGTTTTTCCCGTTCCTCTGTGTTGGTAACTGTCTTGTAATGCAATCAAAATCAGTCACAGAAATCTCCCACTAGACTCTGATGTCCTGGACTCGTCTTTATGACAACTTCAGAGAAGATTGCTTCGTGGCAATTTGAAGAAGGCTAGCTTCACTACACAGCCAATCACCACAGCCAATTTTCAGGATTCATATGTTATATTCATATCTCAACTATTCTAGTGGGATTGCAGCAATACGCAACTGGTGCTTGGAGATTAGGTTCTTATTATTGAGACTTCTTCTACTTCTCACAGTCCCAGCAAAGCAACATTGAAGACTCATTTATAAGAAGAGCTGGATAATGTAATTTGCCCATATCAAGTCATATCCCCAAATAATGTCATTTCATTTTCCCATTTTCTTATTTGGTTATAGTCTGGCGTCTCCTCCTCTGTCACCCACCTTCTGTTCTTATATACCATTCACTTCATATTAACAGCCACAGTTCAAAGGAAATCTATGCTGTAATGTAACCCATGATTCAGCCAGGTTGCAGTAAGACCCTAGACACTGCTAACTGACAGGAAGAAGACGGGATAGGCTAGGGCTCCGTGTGATTGGTCAAGACCTAGGGATACTGGTCAATGGCTCCGCGTGATTGATCTAGGGGGGTTCCGTAATCCCCTGCTCCCTGGGGAGAGTACCATTTGACTCACAGGCGTCACTCTGAAACAATTTGTGGTGTAGTAGACCTACCTCCTTTACACAGGGTGTGTGTGAAAAAGAGAGAGAGAGAGAGAGAGAGAGAGAGAGGCAGAAAGAGAGAAAGAGAGAGAGAGAGATAAAGGCAGAAAGAGTGAGAGAGGCCCAAATTTCCCATGCTTCATCCCCATGGAGAGCACCGCCCAAACAGGCTCCCAATTATTGTCCTTTCACTGTGAGCGTCTTAATCCTAATCCAGCTAATGACCCCTGGGGCCTCTGGCCTCCTCTGGCCTCATCTGGCCTCTGTCCCTAGCACTGGTGGAAAAGAACACTACCAAACCAAAGGTGTATACTTTACCTCAGGATTACAAGATTCCACTTTTTTTTTAAATCGCATATGAGAATGATTGAAAAAGAATTGTACAGTACAGTACAGTATGAGCAATCACAATCATGTCCAATCATCTGTAATACAACAAAAGTGCTATTTTTGGAAGTAACTGGTTTAAGTTAGTGTGAAGGTGCCAAGCTTTCATGAAATAGCATAGTAATGCAAGTGTGCCTGGTTACCTGTAAAAAGAGTTTGAGTTGTGAAACCTTGTGTTTGTGTGTAATTGTATTGGTCATGTATAGGATTTGGAAGTCAGAGCACTAGACTTTACAAACGGACTTAAAATGGCTGCTGCTGTGGTGTTTTATCGCAGTCCAGCTTTCCTTCCTGCTTTTTCTGGGACAGCTAAGCCCCCATGGAATTTCGTTTTGTTACTATTTTTTCACATTTTGAGGAAATAACAAAGATTGAGGCATGCAGGGGCTGTGAGAGCTAAAACTTCCAAGGAGCTAGCCAATGAAATACAACTGTAAATTGTTCTCTTATTTAATTTGAATAGCAGGCAACCATTATTGGCATTGTGCAGGTTTAGCTTTGAGGAATAAATGGGCTTTTTGTGTGAACTGTTGGGTACCATATACAGTATGTCATCAGGCCTGTTTTTATGTTGCATACATTTTGGTCCTTAGGTTAATGCACACACATTATATGCATTTCAATAGAAAACTACAGATGTTTTGTCTCTCAGAAAGCTGACTTTAGAAGAGTCCAAAACACTCTAGTCTATTTGGTTCCTAATGGGTTTACACATACGCACAGACGCTCGCACACACACACGCACACACACACACACACACACACACACACACACACACACACACACACACACACACACACACACACACACACACACACACACACACACACACACACACACACACACACACACACACACACACACACACACACACACACACACACACACGGGAAGCAGGTAGCCTGGTGGCTAGGAGCGTTAGGCCAGTAACCGAAAGGTTGCTGGATCGAATCCCCGAGCTGACAAGGTAAAAATCTGTCGTTCTGCCCCTGAACAAGGATCAAGGATCTTGATTAAGGCAGCCCCCCGAAACGCTCCGATTCAGAGGGGTTGGGTTAAATGCGGAAGACACATTTCAGTTGAAGGCATTCAGTTGTACAACTGACTAGGTATCCCCCTTTACACACACACACACACCCCTTGAAACCCATTTAAAACGAGTATGGTTTATGGGAATGAGAGGACTGCGTTCCGAGGTGTAACACGGTCTCCTTCTAGCATGGCTTTAGTACGGAGAGAGCTGATGTCTGGTATTAACGGACAACTGCTCTGTTCATGCTTCAGCGTTTGTTTGGGTACATCGAAGACACATCTGACTATTGATCAGCCTGAAGATAGATCAAACATTGTCATCTCAATTCCTCGTCATGCGTAGCCCTCTTGGATCAGTGCAACTATTGGAGATTGCAATATATAGTCAAAAACACTGTAGTCTTCTTGTCTCTGAAGACGATAAGTAAGTGAGTAGTCCTTTTCCTAATTGAAACCAAGTGTTGAGTGGTAACAACCAATCCACCCATTAGCCATGTTGGAAGTGATTCCGTTGGCCTGTGTAATGATTGAATGGTTATATTTAAAGGTTATATTACTGTGGTAGATGTTAATGATTTTCAAACTGACTGTGGGGAAAGGGCGCGAGAGAGAGAATGAGAGAGAGAGAGAGAGAGAGAGAGAGAGAGAGAGAGAGAGAGAGAGAGAATGAGAGAGAGAGACAGCAGGGAACATATTGCAAAGCCTTATGGATCTTTCTTTCTTCCTCAGCCGTGTGGAACATCCCTCTGCTCTCACTACCACAGTCCTTTGATTCATTAGCACACATTGTTATATGAGAGAAAAAGAGAAGGTGCACTGTGCAGAATGTAAAGGAAGTAACGTTTCGTAGATTCATATTCAGCTGTTCAACTCCACAACTAAAGATAAGTATGTTTGTGTGCAACTCAGCGGATGGGATGTGAACGGTCTGCAGATTGAAGGCAGAGCCAAGAGTGGAGATGGGGGGATGGAGGAGATGAGGGGATAGAGGAGATAAGGGGATGAGGGATAAGGGGATGGAGGGATGAGGGGATTGAGGGATGAGGGGATGGAGGGATGAGGGGATGAGGCTGCATTACATTATTCATGCAAACTTGTGTGACTCTGGTGGAGCGAGGGACAGATTGATCCTCTGCCTTTGCTGGCTACGGGCCAGGAAGCTGCTGATCACACTTTTTCTTTATTCTCCGTCCTCATCCCCCACTCTCTCGCCCTCTTTCACTCTGTCCATCCCTCCCTCCATCCCTCTCGCTCGCTGGCGTGCCAAGCCGACAGCAGCCCAGCTATCACAAGGGTGTCAGTTATCTTGAGAAGGACGAGAGCAGAGCCAGACCCTCACCTGAGACACACACAAACACACACACACACACACACACACACACACACACACACACACACACACACACACACACACACACACACACACACACACACACTACCTGAGGTTGACACAGAGAGGCAGAGGCACGATGTAGACCTGAAGGCCAAACACACAGTAAATACTAATCCAGACGTGAACGTGTCAGAAAGCAGGTGTGAAGCTAGCTAACTCCATGATTTACCATGGAGCATTAGGCCAGTAACCAAAAGGTTGCTGGATCGAATCCCCGAGCTGACAAGGTAAAAAAATCTGTCGTTCTGCCCCTGAGCAAGGATGTTGATTAAGTCATCCCCCCGCACATTTCAGTTCACACATTTCAGCGTTCAGTTGTACAACTGATGGGATTTCAGCACCCAAAGAATAGCACGTGTCCTGTGTAATTCCGTGCTATTTATTTTGGAGAAAAGCTCCAGTCCGCCCACGCTAGTCGCCGCTCAACTCCATCGTAAAATCGCAAAGTTGAGTTTGGTCGGCTATTGTGAAGAAAGAGAGAGCGAAGGAGAGAGAGAGGGAAAGCCACCCTGTATACTAATACCAGGACACAAGCCTTTTTTAAAGTGCCTCAAGTTCACTTTGTGTCGATTCCAGTTTAGTGCGTTACATTGGCTCAATTTTCTTACTTCAGGGTCAGGGTTTCCACCCACGGTGCTGATAATTACAGAAATCCCATTTAGATTATGGGAATTAATATTAACAGAACATGCAAATCGAGGATGCAACCGCGTATGTCCTTCTTACTGAATTCTGATGTGCACTTTGAAGATGCTAGAATAACTGTCCAAATGTACTTTCCCTCAGCCACCAAGACAGGTAACAAATAACACAATCACTAGCCTGTTTATCTACTATCACCATAGTAGAAAACTTGACCTATTCTATTGTTCAGCTTGCCGAGAAAGAAATGGCCTATTCCAAACAGACTCTGGGACAGTTGTAGCACGATAGATCCCAAATGCATACAACCAGTAGGCCTAGGCTACATAAGGATAAGTTCAAAAGCAACGAGTCGGATGCAACCGATCAGAACGTGTAGCGTAAATGTTGATCAACTATTATTTCTTCACATTATAAGTGCAGCAATGCACTTAAGGCAGTAGGCTAGGCACACATTTTCACACATTTTGCAATTAGCTGGAAAACGCCAATGTCAGAAGGGCACCACGGTTTCATGTGACAGAGATTAAAATATCTGTTAGACATGTAAAAAGAGAGGAGATCTAATAGGCTACTTTGAAGCAAGGTAAGACATGCCTCATAATATGTATTAAAACTTTCAGGTTTCAAACAATTAAGTATATTTTTTTCCAAATGTATAGCCTACTGCCTCCAGCTCATTGCAAAGTGGAGTGTGACGCGCTGATGAAGCCTGCCTTCCGTTGCTGTTTGAGATGCTGTAGCAGCAGTTCTTGCGCTGTCTTGACATATTTTCCGCTCAAAGGCTCTGTATCTGTATGCTTTACGAGTGTTAAGATATATAACGAATATACTATAGCCAAATGAATTCCACTAAATTAGGCAAATGAACCTTTAGACCGATAAGCATGACCAGTCAAATGTTTTTCATCGACTGGTATTTCCATCAATGAAGAGGCTATGGGATATTTTTCTTCTTCTCCCGGAACAATTGGCCGGTGGCTGTTTTATTGACCGTGTTTTCAAAAAATGTAATAGCCGGCTATTACCGAATATTACCGACTAAAGAAAACCCTGTTCAGAGTGTAAATCATTTCAGATTGGTTGATGAATATGATGACCAGTTAGATCTGTTTGAGGGGCCATGCACTTCGCAGTAGATGTTTGGGTCAGTCTAAACTTCTCAGTCTTTGTCCAGTATTCCGATCAATAATCCAATATGGAGGCCGTTCACAAAACGACTTTGAGTTTACTCTCAAGCATGTTGGCTCAATTCTTCCATGTCACCGTAGCCCTCTGTAAATGTTGTCGTTTTTGTGGTTTTAAATGCAGAATCAGTCCTGGTCTGGACGATGAAGTGCCTGCAGCAGATGGTCTAAGGCCTTTATGACACAGAATTTGGAAGAATTCTCTCAACGTCCTTTACGAGTCTTCATAACGATGGCCAAAACATTCATTCTCAGAGCATCACGCAGATAATAGACAGTGTGTGAGCAGACAGATAGGTTTTGTGAAGCTACAGTGGGCTTAGAAATGCTTTACATTTCCTTCAGAAAACTATTATGCCTTTATCCCCACAGAAGGGATTCCACTGTTAAAATGCTTATTGGTTGTGTTGGGAGTTGAGCAAGATGTCTCCATCAACTTGGTTACTGTTGTCAGATTACTGTAGTCCTCTAAAGTGGTCTTACAAGAGCTGTACATAGCAGTACATTAAGAGCCCCACAAAGTCACCAACAAAACGTTCTGTAGATGTAGATATATTCCCTGCAAAGCCTTCCCAGCGGGCAAAGCTGGATAAAAGGACGTCATTACAACTAGTATTGATCATTGGACTATGCCTACCGGCATCAATCTGAAACAGTGAGGCAGAATGATACATGTTGACGCATGGTGTTATCTGGGTTCCCAAGTAATATGTCAGCTGGACTATCTATCCCCATGATACTTCTAAGATATATATCCTATGAGCAAAGCAACTAACACTTTGATGCAGGCACCATGCTGAGGGACCAAAGAGTTTTCTCTGTGTGTGTGAGTCATGTTGACAGTGCATCAGACTGTGTTTGCCTCTGGTTGGAGTCAGATGAAATGCAGCAGCAATCACAGCGATGATTTGTGGGGTTGAATCTGGATTATCATTGAGATCACGATTTGGAGTTGAACTCAAATTGAATGCAAGGTCAGAAATTGAATGGAATTGGGACTCGGGGGGGGGGATCTCTGCTTAGGCTCCTAGTTCATCCTTTTCTCAAGACGTCTTCGTAATTGGAAAGTTTGCATGTCCATTGCAAACTCCATAGCCTGTGCAAGTTATTTCAAAGGGACAAAAACAATATAAAAACAACAAGGTGAGGTCAGGAACAGGTGTGAGATCAGCCAGGCTGAGGTGCTTAGCTGTGATCTCTCTTTCTCCCCTGGAAGCTGTTTGTCTCCCCCCCCTCTCTCTTCATGCATCAGGGAGCTTGTGCTGTGAGAGGTGTGATGACTGACTGATTGATTGACTGACTGGCAACTAACTGTTGCTCAGAACCATTCATGTTGATGATCATGATTATAAGACTGATGATGCGAATGAAGACACATCATCAGTCTAATAATGATAGCGATTAATTGTACCCCTTCAAGCCTTTTGATGATATATATTCCACAACTGGTTGTGAAGCCACTAATTGTTTTTTTTTTGTTCAGTGTTTATAGCATAGGGTATTGCTCAATAAACTTTCATCGGTATAGTATACTTCCATGTCAGTAACAGTATCCGATAAAATACATGTGGATGTCTAGTGGGTTAGCAGGTTAGAGGCTTACAACCTATAGTATAATCATTTTCTTCAGGTTTTTAATTTGGCTATGCAAATGAGGATATCAAGGAGCACAAATTGTGTTGCTACTGGGAATTTACTACCAACCCCAAGCACAAACATATTTCATAATCTCTGAAGTAGTTTGTATTTTATGAAGCATGGATTTGTGTGTCACACTTGGAGGAGTATGACAGTGTTCCTCCAGTTGAACCTGGTTGAGAAAGACACTGATGTTTTGTACTCCAGAGAGAAAGTGTGACAAAATGCAGGAACATTGGTTGCTAGAGAAACAATAGGGGGGGGGGTAGAACTGGTTGCCGTAGTGATAAGAGGTCAAAATTGAACCACAACTATGACGCTACCTTAGAGGACACGACACACAAACACGTTGCTGAGTGTGGCATGGGAGTAGCAGCACAGCAGTGTGCGTGTGCGCGTGCGTGTGTGTGCGCGGGTGCTTGCGTCATGCCTCTTGTGAGCCATACTGTATTTTAATGTCACAGCAGATGTTGATTCCCGTAGAATGACGTGCCAGCTGTTCGCCATACATTATCTGAAACAAAAGAGAGTGTGGGGATGGTGACTGTGGAAGGTAGAACGAGGAAAAAGACAGAGGGGTGGAGAGAGGTAGATGGAGGGAAAGGGAAGGAAAGAGAGAGGTAAGGCTAGAGAGAGGAAAGGTAGAAACAGAGGTAGAGATAAAGAAAGAGGTAAGAGCGAGAGGTAGATAAAAACAGAGATAGGTAGAAGGAGAGAAAGAGAGTTTTTGTGCGGTGCTGTGTGTGACTGACTAGATTAAGGAGAGTCATTAATGAGTGGATGGAAAGGCATCTCATATTCATCTCATTCCTTTCCATGGATACCCTTCGCTGCCCCCGCTTCCAGCAGCCCAGCCATCCAGCAGCCATCCACACCCCAGCTCCATGGATGGATGAAGAACCAAATGAAAAGGGACGTGTACAGTAGAGCAAATATTACAGCATAGATTTCCTTCTAACACAAGACCATTGCATAATTTGGGGTATTTTACAACCATTACTCGTTGCTCTGTAATATTTTGTCCACTGGACCCCATCTTTCTCTTGGTGTAAATGTAATGTGCATGTATGGATATTTGGTAGCCTGCTACAGGGTCTGTGTGTGCTGTATAGTCAACTCCTATAGTCGCATAACAGCCAATATACAGCACAAACAGATCTGGGACCTGGCTAGATATTTGGGATGCCTACAGAATGACAGAAACTATAAGACTTCCTGCGAGAGGTGAACAAGATACCTGCTTGGACAGAAAAGATTAATAAACAATTTGGTTCGGTCACCATTAAGGGATTCAACCAGCCGACTAATTTGGCAGTTAAAATGCTGGCGTCAACTGAACACGGAACCCAAAGGCTTGTTTTTATGTCCTCCTATTTTCTCCTGCAAAAAGCTTTAAGGAGTTTGTGGTGTCACATATTTTGCATTCTGTGTTTTAGACGTTTGTTTGTATTGAAGCGGTGTGACTTTGTTCTTTGACTCGATAAGGTATGATGATTTCTCACCCTTTCTTACTGGCTCTGTGGGGAATATCAAATAATTGCTTCAGTTTATAATCCTTAAGCATTGCATTGGAGTCTCTCTTTAAAGAGCAGAGCCTTGTGTATGGTTTTGACTTACAGATTGGACAATTATCCGCTCAGTCGGGCGTTGATGTAATCAGCGGGTTGTATATTAAAAATAAACTTACTTGAATTTGCTTTACCTGGTGTTCATTATACTGTGTAATGTGTGTGTGTGTGTGTGTGTGTGTGTGTATCATCAAAAGTGGCCCAATCAGTTTAATTGTAACCATTTTATTACACTGTATATTAGATGTAGTGACAGCACTGTATTTCTTTCTTCTAATAGGCAGATGTATTTGTCATCAAGATCTAAAAGAAGGCATTGTGTGGCCAATCAGTTTGATTGTACACACTTAACAATGGGTTTCATGTGCCTCTCCAGATGCTTGACAACACACACACACACACACTCAGTCAAACATAAACACACACACACCACTCCGATGTGATCAAACCCCACCAGATGCCATTGTCAAAACACAAATCAGAGGGAGGAGGAGAAGGAAGGGATTTAAATCACGACTACATTACAGACAGCCACTGTTTCACTCTCGCTAGGCAAGAGACTACTACCACTATGAACGATCAAGCCTGTCATTCAGGTTCCTCTGGCTCATGATTTTTGGGAAAGTATGTGGTGTACAGGTTTCTTTTTTTCTTTCCTGTTTTCTTGAATAAACTTGTCTTCTGTACACAAAGCAGATCAATATAAAATCTCTCAGCACATTACCCCAGCTCCCTCCATGGCATTCAGTGGAGGCTGCTGAGGGGAGGACGGCTCATAATAATGGCGTGAACGGAGTTAATGGAATGGCCTTACCATTCCATTTATTCCGGTCCAGCCATTACCACGAGCCCATCCTCCGCAATTAAGGTGCTACCGACCTCCTGTGATGACATTACACGCTAACACACCTGACTCCAATAATCACCTAATCATGATCATCAGTTTAGAATGCAATTTGATTAATCAGCTGTGTTTGCTAGGGATGGAGAAAAAGTGTGACACCAACAGGCCCTCGAGGACTGGAGGGGCCCACCCCTGCACTAGATGTAAGATTGAGGACCATTGCTATTTGGAACAAAAAAAGATTTATTGTAAAGTTTGAACCAATGCATCCTACAATAGTTTTTACAATGATACACTGAGAAAGAAACAGGAACATAATGGATATGAATCAGAACAGTAAAGCAGTGGTCACCAACCTTTTCTGAGTCACAGTCAAAATGCAAGCTGAGATCTACTGCTCAGATAAAAAAAATGTTTAAAGACTTAAAAATGTAAGCTTTTGATAAATTAACCAATTAAAACAGTTCTGTAGCAAGGAGATTTGTGCAGTAGGCTAAATGCGCAATAAATTATCACTGCATATTGGCTATGCTTGAATTTCCCTGCCAATGTTGTTCTACTCAGACCATTTAGAAATTGAATTTTAAACAAATTGGTATATGATCACACTGGTAATAGATCATTTGTTGTAATACTTGTGAGGCACAGCTGAGTGAGCATAATAATTAGCTTTTTTTTATTACTACTGGACTGATGGCTTGCATCTGATGGTCAGTCTGAGGGAGGGAGAGATCAGCGGTGAGGTTGCCTCTCATCCGACTCACCTTCCCTCCGCTGAGGAGAGAGGACACAGACCAGCTGATGGCGAATCTCAAGTGCACTAAATTATTTCTGCCTCGTGCACCAATTCATGAGCTTACTCCTATGACCAGAGAAAGTAAAATATTATTCGATATTAAAAAAGACAAGCCACTAATAATAACAACCCAAGCTTGTCGGAAACACTCTGCTGTATTCATTCATTGCAGCTGCGTTACTGGTTGTAGAGTGAGCATGCACATTAGATGGCTTATAAAAGTGTTAACAGTGCTGAATAACAACTTCAACATGAACAGCAGCTCTTTGCTCTATTTGATGAGTCTCACCCTCTAGTAATGGCTTTAAAAATGTGGAATTCTCACTGTATCAACTTTGCGGTACGTTCAAGTTTTTTTTTTTTTTTACAAAACTGTGCAGACGTGGTGATCTGAGCTACCTGATTGGCCAGCGGTAGCGAGAGACAGTTCAAGTCACGCCTTTTGCTTTTAAGGAAATATTCATCCCATTGAAATAGAAATCCGCATTTGGGTCAGGAAATGCATTTTCCGAGGTAACAAAATCCACAGGAGAGAATGCAGCTGTAAAATGTTCTCTGCTTTTTGCAGGTGAAAAACATGTACTCTGACGTTGACATGCGCTGCTACACTGAACATAGGGAGGGGAGGAAGTGGTTGTGAAATTGGCAACATTTAATTGACCATTTTCTAGCTACGTATGTTAACATATTGTGTAAGTCTCTTCAGCACACACACACACTGCTGACAGCCTATTACATTACACACATCCACTGTGTCCTACTATAGCTCGATACGTGTCCCCATTTACATAAAACATGCTATATTTTCATGTAGACATACTCATATGGAGTCAATGAATCAAATGTAAGTCAATTGTTACCATCTATTTCCTTGCCAAGCACCATTATGTTGGATCTTTCCCAGCTAGCAGGCAAAACTGGTTGAAAATCCGTCATTACATCCTTACAGTTGTGTCCGTTGGATTGTTTGCTGTGTTCAGAAGAGTTTCACAGATGCCCTTAACCAGAGGGTCTAACAGACCTAAACGGGTCAGAGTGAAGGAGTAGGAGGATGTTGTCACCGTGCCAACATCAATTGGTCAATTTCTTCGAAAGATTGTTTACTTTCAAAGTTGTTGTCTACTTCCCATAAGTTCCATGGGTAAACCATTCCACTTGATATCCATTTCGCGCGTACTTTCTTTTACATTCATCAGAAATATGTTTCCACAGTCCTTTTAGTGAGCGGCCCATTGTGAACGCTGAAATGCGGCTGTATAATCACAGTAACACAGTTGTTAAATATGAACAGCTTTCTAATAGACAAAAAGGTGTCATATTCTTATATCCTCCGCAGCTCCTCTTTTGTAGTTCCTTTCATTATGTTCCCAAACACTCTCCTCCATCTAATAGAGCCTAATTATCCTCCTCTCAGAGTATCACTGCTCTCTTTTAGGGTCCTCTTTCTCTCGTTTTCTCTCTTTCTCTGTCCGACATCACACAGAATCAGTAACTTCCAGTAGAAAGACAGAATACATGCATTTAATATGGCAAATGTGTTTTTTAAGAGCCAATGTCAAGTTAGTACAAAGGCAGATTCTATAATACTTTTTCCAGTATTTTCTATACAGCTCTGAGCTCGGCTAAAACTTTTAATTAAAGAGACCAGAATCATTATCTCGTAAGATTAAACCATTTCTGCTTTTTCCTTCTTTGTTGCTTTGCATGAGATCCTGATATGATGTGAAAAAGAGATACAACAAACAGAAAGCTATCCTTGTCTTTCAGTGTTGGGGAGTAGTGAACTACATGTAGTTTAACTAGTAATTTAACTACATTTTGCAGTAGCTTAATGGCCGTTGAACTAAATTCAAATGTAGGTATTGTTTTCAGTAGTTAATTGCTTTTTTGACATGTAGTGGTGTAGCTAATTACTGGAACTACACACTACTCTTGAAAAAATGTGATAAAATATGTGTAAAGTAGGTAATCATTTCCTTCCTTTTTCGGCATCAGACCTGCCTAATTCTCACTTGAAACATCGTTTTTGTGTTTAATAAGAAGAATTACACATTCTATTAACATATGGCCCAAAGTGATCTATTCTTGCAATTTGTAATCTATGACATTTCATATTTACATATGATCATTTTTCACAAACTAGTTTAGATGTAGTGAACTACTTTTTCAAAGTAACTTTATTGAAATAAACCATATTTTTCTTAAGGGTAGTTTTAATGTCGCTTAACTTCTTCCAGTGTAAAGTAATTGGTAGCTTGGTAAACAGTATTTTCAGAGTAGCTTCCCCAACACTGTTGTCTAACTTGTCTTCAATAGTGTTTTTGCTAGTCTGCAGTCATTATAGAATTCTAGATTGGCCTTACCAGACAGGCCCTTTGCTGAGGTAGCTGGAGCCTAACTTCACAGCGTGCTAGTTCAACTTTACCCGTCACAGAAAATCATTATACTACAGAAGCTTTTGTCCAACCCTATGGTGAAACTCTTTCCTCTTCAAGTCCAGCAAAAACAATAAGAACAACACTTAAAAGCCAGTCGTAACTCAGCGGCAAGTAGGCCCGGCTTCACTCAGAAAGATCTAACCTTCTAGAGGTACCTCTAGAGCTTCAGCCCAGCCTTGTACCTTGCTGCCATGCCATGCCAGACTTGGAGGCTGTTATAAAGTGGATTAGCTTTTAATTTTGCAGTGTTTGACGTGTGCGTGTGTGTGCATGTGTGTGTGCGTGCGTGTGTTCAACTGTCGGCCAGTTGGCCTCCTGCGTCTGTGTGTTATCCTGAAAGAGAGGGGGTTAGCACTTCACACTTCTCTCAGTTCCTGTTTGTGTACTCTACTCATCATTCCATCAGTTGACATTTACACTTCATTCACATTCACATCAATGCTCAATGCTTGTTTTACCTGCCCCTCGGGTGCACTTTATACTTCCTTAATCTCGCTCTCTGTTTCTCTAAAGGTCAGAGTCGTACTGATTATGTGTATAAAATCTTGGACTTTGACCTGAATGGTCAGTAGTCAATTTGATTGACTGCCCAGTTGGCACTTTTTAGTTCCTTGAATGTTCTTTCTTAAAGGTTAGCAATAACATTCCTGATTCCTCTAACGCCTTGCCCAGTTTTCTTGGTGTCCCCACCCTCTACGTGGTCGGTAATAACCAGATGCATTCGGTTTTCAGGGGAAATGGAAAGAGAGCCTGTGAAACGACTTCCGCTTTCGGACGTTAACAAGTCGACACTCCATCTTAACTCCTCCTCCATATTTACTGGATTGGTTGAACAGTGCAGAAGAAAACCTCCCCCAACATTTTTTTTCTCATCAGGACCAGAAAGAAAGAAATGCCATTCAGGCTTTTCTTTTGCGCCTGCTATGTTAAGATAGGGTGTTGCAAGTGTGATCCTTTGAGAAACATTCCGTGAGAAAAACAGTCATGTTTTAAAGTTTCAGTTTGAAATTCCTTGAAATGTTTTTAACCCATTACACTGAAAATAACAGACAGGGCAGATTATTTAATCTATAACTGTACAAATATTGGTTTAACGCTACAATGGACAATCTGATCTCTCTCTTTTGCAGAGGAGCGGCCTGACTGTTCCAAGGCGCGGTGTGAGGTGCAGTTCTCACCCCGCTGCCCTGAGGACTCGGTGCTAATCGAAGGCTACGCACCCCCTGGAGAGTGCTGTCCCCTGCCCAGCCGCTGTGTCTGCAGCCCTGCAGGGTGCCTGAGGAAGGTGTGCCAGCCTGGATACCTCAACATTCTGGTGTCCAAGGGCTCTGGGAAGCCTGGAGAATGCTGCGATCTATACGAGTGCAAACCAGGTGGCTACCAATAACAATTCCCAGCAACTATATGTGACATGGCAATAATTGTTTAATATTCTGATACTTAGATCATTGTAGTAGTAATAATACTAATAATATTGAATTTGTAGAATTTCCCAAACTCAATGGCCAAATTGTAGGCTACATATGAATGTGTTTACACTCATGAATGGCAGCTGTATCTGTATGCCAGCGGTTTATCACCTCTGAGCTGTGGAATGGCGTAACGTAGGCCGTAGCCAACAGAAGGAATGGTTGCTCAATCAAATTTTATTGGTCACATACACATGGTTAGCAGATGTTATTGCAAGTGTAGCGAAATGCTTGTGCTTCTAGTTCCGACAGTGCAGCAATATCTAACAAGTAATCTAACAATTCCACAACAACTACCTAATACACACAAATCTAAGTAAAGGAATGGAATAAGAATATAAACATATAAATATATGGATGAGCAATGACCGAGTGGCATAGGCAAGATGTAATAGAGGAGGTGTTCAGCTAGGATAGGAATGTGCCGGTTCCGTGATCTCCCTGTTCACGTCGGTTTTCTTAACACACACCACACACTCCTCTACATTAACACACACCACACACTCCTCTACATTAACACACACCACACACTCCTCTACAAGGGTTTTTACAAGTCAGGGTAATTGCCACAAACACGCGCAAGGAGGATCATAGCTTCATAGCAAACACAGAAAGAGGAATATTAGTTATATAAAACCACATACTTGATAGTTTACAGTTGTTTTCTTGATTTGCTCTCAATCCAATTTGAGCCCTACTGCTACCTCTATAATGATTGTCTTTGTGTTGTACCCTACCTAGTGTTTAGTGTGGACTGCAGCACAGTGGAGTGCCCTCGTGTCCAGCAGGTTCAGTGTCCACCTGACAGCTATGAGACCCAGGTGCGTCTCACCGCAGACGGCTGCTGCACCCTTCCCACCAGGTGAGCCTCAACCTCCCTCTGAATGCAACAATCATCACACTCTCTTTGGCAGTCCTAAAAAGTAGTCAAGGACAGTCAGGTGTGAGGGTGTGTCCATCTGATGTGTACTAACTCCCCCTCTCTCCATCCCATCTCTAGGTGTGAGTGTTTGCCCGGCCTGTGTAGGTTCCCGCAATGCACTGCCGGGAGCTCCCCCGAGGTGGTCTTCCACGGCAACGGTAACCCCGGGCAATGCTGTGATGTGTACGAGTGCATCAACGGTGAGTTTACTTGCTTACTCCGCTTGGTTCTGGCCTGAACCACACAGCTCCCATCTCACTGTTTCTGAGCTATTATTAAGGAATGAGTGATACAGGATGGATGGCAAAGCCTTGTTTTCCTGCTTTCTGCTCCGGTCATTTTTAAAATAATATTTTACCGTGCCAGGCCAACGGGGGGTTAGGAGATATCACTAAGATGACGTGAAAATATTTACAGTGAGCTCCAAAAGTATTGGGCCATTTTTGTTTGTTTTGGCTCTGTGCTCCAGCACTTTGATACAATGACCTTGAGGTTAAAGTGCAGATTGTCAGCTTTAATTTGAGGGTATTTTCATCCATATCGTGTGAACTGCTTAGAAATGACTGCACCCCCCCCCATTTTAAGGACCAAAGGTATTGGGACAAATTCAAATAAAGAAATAAAAAGTACCTGGTCCCATATTCATAGCACACAAGCTTGTGACTCAATGTTTGCTTTTGTTTTGATTGTTTCAGAATATTTTGTGCCCAATAGAAATGAATGGTAAATCATGTATTGTGTCATTTTGGAGTCACTTTTATTGTAAATAAGAATATAATACATTTCTAAACACTTCTACATTCATGTGGATGCTACCATGATTATGGATCATTCTGAATGAATCATGAATAATGATGTGTGAGAAAGTTATAGATGCACAAATATCATCCACCCCCACCCCCACAAAAAAAATGCTAATCTCCCCTGTTATTGTAATGGTGAGAGGTTAGCATGTTTTGGGGGTATGATATAAAATGCTAACCTCCCCTGTTATTGTAATGGTGAGAGATTAGCATGTCTTGGTGGTATGATATTTGTGCACACACACACACACACACACACTGTAGCATTCTAAAGTATACTACAGTTTACTACGTAATTCTATAGTAAGTACTATAGTATTCTATAGTACATAGTCGTGTTTATTCATGTGGGATTGTAAGCAGAAGAAGACAATTTCTCCTCGATGTGCTCCGTTTCATCAACCCCAGCAGCTTTTCTGCCTTAGATTCTGCAGGTTGAAAAAGAGTGCAAATTAGCGAGGAGTAAGAGAGAGGTGGTTGAATGGGCAGATGATACTTTTCAAATGAAAGCAAATTCTCAATGATTTATGGAGCCCACATTATGGGTGGCGGTCAACTTTAAAGGGTGAGCCAGCCTTTAAAGAATCATTTAAAGACCTTGCTTTTTTAAAAAGGGAAATCTCTAGTATCTTAAAAAAAAAAACGAATACATTTGAAAAGATTGCTCCTTGGCTCTGACAGGAGGTCTGAGCCGTGACATATGTTGCAAATGACGCGTGAAAAGCGAATCTACTGTAGCAAGGAGGAGATTTTTCCGTTGGTTGACGTTGGGGCGACAGGGGAAAGGGTGTGACAGGCAGCACTGCACTTCCCATCCCCTCTTAGCCCTACTAGCTAGAACAAGCATCTGTTGGCGATGTGCAGCCAGGGGTCTGTGTCATCCCTACATCCTGCTTTGTTTATTTGGTGATTTCAGAACAAAGAGCAATGCATTCAGAGATCTGTCCTGGGAACAGCAAAACACAAAACAGAAATATAACCTGATTGAACATCTGGTTCTATGGTGGCTTTATCTGCCTGGATGAAGGGAATTGTAGGGAAGGAGAGCGGGAAGCAGGAAATTAGGGAGGGAGGAGATGAATGAATATTCTGTGGCTGAAGGGGGTGGAGGGTGGAAAGGAAATGGGGAGTGAAGATGAACTCATCCCTAAAGGGTGGAAACTGATCTGGGGATCAATATAACAACAGCTGTTGAGCACACGTCACCCCCACAACACACACACATAAACATACACACACACTGCAACACTGCATCTCTGCTGTAATCCTACCTGACCTCTTCAAGGCTTGCCGTGATTCCCATTAATTAACAAACACACAAAGACAACATGATAAACCCTGAGGGTGATGCTTAAGACATACACAACCACAGCTTAGTAGGAGGGCTATAGATACTACTTACACAGATATCATCTTTGATAAGCACTTGTGGCTGGCTGCTAAGTATGGCTGACACATACACCATTTTTGAGCGTGTGTGATTGTGAGTTTTTAAAATTTTATTTCACCTTTATTTAACCAGGTAAGCTAGTTGAGAACAAGTTCTCATTTGCAACTGCGACCTGGCCAAGATAAAGTGTGTGGTGTGTGTGTGTGTGTGTGTTTGGAACATACTGTTCTCAATCAATGACTACTGACAAGAGTTTTTCAGTGTGTTTTGCTACAGGGGAACTGAAACGCTCAACAGCTGTATTGTGGTGTTCATTGGACAATCTATACTTCACAGACAAGTATTGACCCAGACTCCTTGATTTAGCTGTTAAACCAGATTCCACTGTTGCTTTTCTCTCCGATGTGTGCCCACCCTTTCAATGAAAGGCAGTTGAATGGACATAAAAGATGTCCAAAGTCAGCCAGCAGAACTATCAAAGGACTATAAGATGTCATGTCTGTCTTCCAACTGTACCTCCTCACAACCATCTGTGTTGGAAACCCTATTCAGGGAACACAAACAGAACATGGCCAGGACATAAGAAGGAAGGTTTGACTGGATGAACTGTGGAAGCCATCAGCAAACAGTGGTGTCTGCAGGCTTCTGTTGTCCCACTCTGACAGCAAATGTTAGCAGCAGCAGACGAGACATGAGACAGCTGAGGCACTCCACAGAGCATGTTTGGAATGAAATGGCCTTGGAGCCTGCTGCTGAGACACACACACACACACACACACACACACACACACACACACACACACACACACACGCACACACAGTTAGGGACCAGGTAGCCTCCTCCTCAGACTGTAATCTCACCCTCCTGCATTGGAGATATGCATTTCATCAGGTTGTGTGTGTATGTACACGTGTGTGTACGCGTGTGTGTGTACAAGTGTGCGTGTGCTCTATGCGTGTGTGACCGGGATCTCTCCTCTAGCCAGATAATCGAGGTTCTTGTCAATAGTTCAATCGAATACAGTCTTAACTGAATTGAAGAGTTAAGACTGTATCCCCCCCCCTCCAACTTCAGCAAGTGAGAGAACAAGGGGTAAGTTGACAAATAAACATGTCCCAAGATTTATGCTCATTGGTGAAGAGAAAGGTGATTATTGTACGAATGTGCCCATAAGTTATTGAGCATGTGTGGTGAAGCTCCATTATTGTGTCTTGCTGATACAGGTAGGCTATAAGTTAATAGGTGAATGACATTCTGCTTGTTCCTCATGTTAAAAGAGGAGGAGAGACATGACGACATGCTGATGATAACATTTCATTTGGAAACACTTACTGAATGAAGTTAAAGTGAACTAGCCATTCAGACCAGCCTTTCTGGTTGAACCATCGTAGGTTTTTGTCAAGTTTGTGGGCTCAGTCTGCTCCTGTCATGGAGGCAACTGAGAGAGGTATATACTGTAGCTCTTACACACACAATTCATCTGCTTTCTAGTCAATGTGTCAGTTCTTATGTATGTTCCTTTGATACTCTGTGATGTTGTCTGTGCTGGAGATGCTCAGAGGAAATGGAAAGTGAAGCCTTTTGTCTTGTTGGTGACAAAGGAGCTGGAAAAGCTGGCAATCTCTTCTGGCTGTTAGGGCAGATAGACTTTACGATAGCATTTCTATTGAATGTGTGTGGCTTTTGGATCGAGTGTGTAATTGTGGGGCCCTCCCGTGTTGAGGGTCAGCGTGGCAGAGGTGATGTTGCCTACCCTCACCACCTGGGGTCGGCCAACTTCAGAGATGACATACTGTAAGTGCCTATTCATGCCCTGCAACGAATAGAGACAGAAGCAGGCTGATGTTATTCCCAGTCAAGCTGTTGCTATCTAACAGCATTTAGACAGCCATTACTTTTCTGCAGACTGATCCGACTGCATTGACATCGTTCAATTTTCCCATCAGTCTTTGCATAAACATATATCATATGTGTAACGCATGCACACAGACTGACAGACTATATGATTACTTATTTATCTGTCTCTGTGAATCAGACATGATTCTCTCTGATGAAAGCAGAACACACCCTATTGACTTTCAGATCATTCATGCTTAGGCCGATTCAGGTTTATTCAGACTGCCCATTTTAGGGCTGAGAGAGAAGAGAAAAGGGCAGGCTGGTGGTTGAAACAAGACTAGTGGTTGTCATAGTGAGGCAGGTGATTGACAGTTTATGTAATCTGCTCATCACATGGTCTGAGAGAGAGAGACGGGAAACCACCTTAAACGTCTTGATCTCACGTTGTTGGTTCTTCATAGGCTCCTTTTCCCTTTTTGAGTAATAACTTTGCTATGCCAGCCCCGGTCTCAGCTTTCCAAAAGCAGTGCGTGTACCCAACCTTAAGAAATTAGCCCAGGGATAATCCCTGGCTGTGTATAGGGCCGGGTTGCTCAGGGATGACGTGGAGTAAGCCAGACAGAACAATGTGCTCTATTTTACAGCCATGGCCAGATTAACACACATCAAGTTACGAAGGAGCCTCGGAATGTTCAACAGAGGCAGTCCGCTATTTTGAGAGATTGCTACTTACCGGTACCTTAAACCCCACTCTGGCTTGATCAGTGACTAATGTTATGTCAGTTCACAGACAGCGGTTAGAGTAAACAACACATTCCTGGACCGCTCAGTCAGAGGAGAACCTGGTGCTGTTATTGGCTTTAGAAACAGGAAGTTGACTAAAGGTAATCCACTCAGAAACACTGACTCTGTTCCAATATCCATACTAGTCTCAGACCTGAATTCAAATGCTATTTAGGGTATTTCAATTACTTTCAAAGACATTTGGAAGTAAGTATTTTGATATTTTTTACTTGAAAAGACAGGTTGTTCAATATTGGAATGTATTTGGAAATAAAAATACAAAAATATACTGACTCAAATACACTCCAATGCATTTAACCCAGGTATTTGAAAATAGTATTTGAAAGAAGTATTTGAAAATACTTTCAAATAGTAGGGAATAGGAAATTATTTGAAAATACATATCAAATACTTCCAATAGTTGGTTCGGGACACATTTTTTGAAAGTACTCAAATTAACAGAAAATAAGTATTTAAAGCTGCAATATGTAACTTTTTGGGCGACCCTTCCTAATTCACATAAAAATGTGCGTTTATAGATCTGTCATTCTTATTGAAAGCAAGTCTAAGAAGCGGTAGATCTGTTCTGTGTATGTTCCATATGCACAAAAAGCTTACTTTTCTCAAATTTTGTGCACTAATTAGTTTACATCCCTGTTAGTGAGAATGTCTCCTTTGCCAAGATAATCCATCCAACTGACAGGAGTGGCATATCAAGAACTGATTAAACAGCATGCTCATTACACAGGTGCACCTTGTACTGGGGACAATAAAAGGACAGTCTAAAATGTGCAGTTTTGCCACACAACACAATGCCACAGATGTCTCAAGTTTTGAGGGAGCTTGCAACTGGCATGCTGACCGCAGGAATGTCCGCAGTACGTCCAACCTGCCTCACAACTGCAGACCACGTGTAACCACACCACCCTAGGACCTCCACATTTGGCTTCTTGACCTGCGGGATCGTCTGAGACCAGCCACCCAGCTAATGAAACTGTGGGTTTGTACAACCAAATAATCTCTGCACAAACTGTCAGAAACTGTCTCAGGGAAGCTCATCTGCATGCTCATCATCCTATCCAGGGTCTTAACCTGACTGCAGTTCGGCGTCGTAACAGACTTCAGTGGCAAATGCTCACCTTCGATGGCCACTAGCACGCTGGATAATTGTGCTCTTCACGGATTAATCCTGGTTTCAGCTGTACTGGGCAGATGGCAGACAGCGTGTATGTCGTCATGTGGGCGAGTGTTTTGCTGATGCCAACGTTGTGAACAGAGTGCCCCATGGTGGAGGTGGGGTCATGGTATTGGCAGACATAAGCTGCATGAGGCAAATGGTGTTCACCAGATACTGACTGGTTTTCTGATCTACGCCCCAACCTTTTTTTAAAGGTATCTGTGACCAACAGATACTGACTGGTTTTCTGATCTACGCCCCTACCTTTTTTTAAAGGTATCTGTGACCAACAGATGCATTTCTGTATTGCCGTTCATGTGAAATCCATAGATTAGGGCCTAATGAATTTATTTACATTGACTGATTTCCTTATTTGAACTGTAACTCAGTCAAATCTTTGAAATTGTTGCATTTATATTTATGTTCAGTGTAGTATGGTAGTATTGTGCTGAGGGTTCCAGGGTGACGCAGTGGTCTAAGGCACTGCATCTCAGTGCAAGAGGTGTCACCACAGTCCCTGGTTCGAATCCAGGCTGTATCACATCTGGCTGTGATTTGGAGTCCCATAGGACTTGCCCAGTGTTTTCCGGGTAGACCACCATTGTAAATAAGAACTTGTTTTTTAATTGACTTGCCTAGTTAAATTTAAAAAATGAAAGTAGACATTGGAACACAGTGACTGAGTAGGCACAGCAACTTAACCTGTGAAGTATTTGGAGGAGAACAACAATTGACCCGGCCTGGGAGCCATTGTGAGATCAGATGTTGTTTACATTTCATTGCATCGCTGTAAGCAGTAAGCACTATCACTCAATACATTCACATTATTCTAAACTCTGAAGGTGTTTGTGTGATGCAGCCTTGATTTGCAACATCATGTTGTTGCCTGCCTGTCTGGTGGGTTATTCTGTTCATCCACAGAGCTGAGGGAGAGGAGGGAGGCACACCTGTCGAGTGCTGCATGTTATCACATTATTTAGTCTCTGTCTCAGCAGCACAGCCAAAACATGAGGGTGCGGCGGCATGGGGGAATGAAGGGATCTGGCTAGCTAGCATGGAAGGAGGGGGAGGTGGTTGGTATGGTCCAGACAAAGAGGAGCGTGGGTAGGGGAATGGCATGGGAGGGGAAAGGAGGAGAGAACTGGACAAGAACAGAGAATAACAGACAGACAGACACACAGACACACAGACAGACAGAAGGGTTGGAGAGGAGTGCAACAGGAGTGCATGCTTCTCACTTGTTCCTGATAACTAAGAGATAGGACATTACATGGGAGGTTTAGTACAGAGGAACAGGTGGAGACCTCTGTTTTCTATATACATGATGTTGGTAATAACCCTGGAGAACATTGTCTGCTGCAAACAACCTTCTGTGTGTTTATCAAACCTCAATTCAACAACTGACTGTTGTTTTCTACCATGGGAAAGTACACGACGAGTATATGACTAGTATAATCTATAATATATTATATATCTATGCACCGGACGTGCACCGGACGTGCCACCTGTCCCAGACCTATTATTTGACCATGCTGGTTATTTATGAACATTTGAACATCTTGGCCATGTTCTGTTATAATCTCCACCCGGCACAGCCAGAAGAGGACTGGCCACCCCTCATAGCCTGGTTCCTCTCTAGGTTTCTTCCTAGGTTTTGGCCTTTCTAGGGAGTTTTTCCTAGCCAACGTGCTTCAACACCTGCATTGCTTGCTGTTTGGGGTTTTAGGCTGGGTTTCTGTACAGCACTTTGAGATATCAGCTGATGTACGAAGGGCTATATAAATGAATTTGATTTGATTTGCACACAAGTACCATAGGATTGGACTGCTGTTAATGCCATTTTCATGTATACGTAACAAATGAAGCCCGTTGGCAGGCGAAACCTTTTCATTTTAAACTTAAAAGGCCACTTCAATCAGCTTGTAATTATGTGCAGACACATATTTTTACAGATATCAGAAGAAAATAAATCCGTTCTAAAACGTAGCTATAGTAGTCACAGTGGTCCTGGGATGAAGTATACCATTGAAGAAGTTTAGATGGTACAGTATATTATTTAAATCCTCTACTCCTCTCATACACCAGCAGGTTATGAGTGTTTTATTCTTGCTTCTGCCCTTCTTCTCCCCAGGAGCTCACAGCTTATGTGCTAGGAGGCTCCTACGGAGTGTATGTATGTGTGCATGTGTCTGTGTGGAGTACTAGCTCAGGAGTACTTGCTCTCTCCTTGTTCTCCCTCCTCACACACTCACACGCTCTCCTTACAAAGAGCTGCAGACTAAACCAAAATTGGTTCACTGAATACAGGCTTTCTGTAGGAGTTTGGGGTTAAATTATATAGGTGTGAAGTTTGTAGTTGTTCATGCTTGCTTGCTTGCCGTTGCATGGAACTGTAGGCCTTAGCTTATTGCGAATTTTGTTAGCAGTCAAAAACACTCACACGGTGTACGAGTAAGAGTTGGTTAACTAAGTGGTTTGAGTGTTGCTCTTGAGTGTTGCTCTACACCGAGTATTTTTTGTTTTTAAATCCGTGACTGGGGCTGTGGCAGTCCCGACGTTTTGTCAGCCGGTAACTTTCATGCAAATAACTGCTGGTCCCACGGCAATTGACTGTTAATTAACACACGTGTTTAGCATCTCTGGCTTCCATGCATAGTCCACAAGCCACTGATCCAGACCTTTTCGCAAGATCTACATTTGAAAAAGTATAATAAATCCATGTAATATATAGCCTTATATAAATCCATTCTTTATTTTAGGCAGGTCTGAAGAATCATTATGATATGAAGAAATGTTAGCCTATTTCAGAAGAACAGAATAGCATATTCTGAGTCATCCTTATATTAGGCCCTGATCTGGCTATGCCATATGGCTGTGGGCTACACTAGTTTTTTGAGCAGATAAGATTTGCTTATAATTCCTCTGGCATCATTTTTATAGTATTTTATTTAAAAAATGCATCTACTGTTTCTTGCCTTACATTTTAAAAAGAAGAGATTCCTGGAGGAAAAGGTTCCTTAGATTGCAACACCGGTGGAACCCCTAAAGGTGCCTCCAGGAACCTTTTAACCCCTTAAGGTTGATGTCCACGCCTGTGGAAATAAAATTAGCATAATACAAAAATCCCTATAAAACCTGTCAGTTTTAGAGATATCTGTTTTTTTGCATTGGATGCGTCTCAATCGACCTTATCTGCCTACAGTATGTCGCACTTCCGAATCTGCGGTGAAAGGTGACAGTGCTAGAGTGGTGTTGGTCAGACCATGAGACATCCCGAAAATCGGTCTTCTCACGAAATCGTCTGTAGCGTCCAAACAGTTTGGCCTACAAACTCACATACTCTATGGTGTTCTCCGTTTTGCTCTACGACCCCCCCCACAAGCGTCTTGGGACTCGTCTGATTTCGGTAAAGCCAATCTGCCAACTTCTGTCTAGCGTCTGAACAGTTTGGGAAACACACTAATATGACCCATTTGTGCAGATGTGAACATGTACGCATCAGTTGTTTTGCTCAAGGGTGCCTACAGGCCTCATAAGAGTCGTCTAAAGGTCCCCTGGTACCAGTTGAAAAAAATGAATGGAAGTACAGTGCATTCGGAAAGTATTCAGACCCCTTGACGCTTTTGAAATAAATTTACGTTAAAGCCTTACTCTAAAAAAAAATCCTCATCAATCTACACAATACCCCATAATGACAAAGCAAAAACAGGTTTTAAGACATTTTTTGCAAATATCGCATTTTCATAAGTATTCAGACCATTTACTCAGTACTTTGTTGAAGCACCTTTGGCAGTTTTTACAGCCTCGAGTCTTCCTGGGTATGACGCCACAACCTTTGCACACTTGTATTTTTGGAGTTTGTCCCATTCTTCTCTGCAGATCCTCTCAAGCTCTGTCAGGTTGGGTGGGGAGCATCACTGTACTATTTTCAGTCCTCTCCAGAGATGTTCGATTGGGTTCAAGTCTGGGCTCTGGCTGGGCCACTCAAGGACATTCAGAGACTTGTCCCGAAGCCGCTCTTGCGTTGTCTTGGCTGTGTGCTGAGAGTTATTGTTTTGTTGGAAGATGAACCTTCGCACCAGTCTGAGGTCCTAAGTGCTCTGGAGCAGGTTTTCACTAAGGATCTCTCTGTACTTTGCTCCGTTCATCTTTCCCCCAATCCTGACTATTCTCCCAGTCCCTGCCACTGAAAAACATCCCCACAACATGATGCTGCCACTACCATACTTCACTGTAGGGATGGTGCCAGGTTTCCTCCAAACTCTTGGCAGACTCTCAGGCTAAAGAGTTCAATCTTGGTTTCATCAGACCAGTTAATCTTCTTGCTCATGGTCTGAGAGTCCTCTAGATGCCTTTTGGCAATCTCCAAGCAGGCTGTCATGTGCCTTTTACTGGGGAGTGGCTTCCGTCTGGCCACTCTACCATAAAGGCCTGATTTGTGGAGTGCTGCAGAGATGGTTGTCCTTCTGGAAGGTTCTCCCATCTCCACAGAGCAACTTTGGAGCTCTGTCAGAGTGACCAATCATCTCCGTGACCAAGGCCCTTCTCCCCCGAATGCACAGTTTGGGTCTTCTCCCCCGAATGCTTAATGAGTCTTCCAAATGGACAATGACCCCAAGCATACTTCCAAGTTGTGGCAAAATGGCTTAAGGACAACAAAGTCAAGGTATTGGAGTGGCCGTCACAAAGCCCTGACCTCAATCCTATAGTAAATTTGTGGCCAGAACTGAAAAGCATGTGCGAGCAAGGAGGCCTACAAACCTGACTCAGTTACACCAGCTCTGTCAGGAGGAATGGGCCAAAATTCACCCAACTTATTGTGGGAAGCTTGTGGAAGGCTACCCGAAACGTTTGACCCAAGTTCAACAATTTAAAGGCAATGCTACCAAATACTAATTGAGTGTATGTAAACTTCTGACCCGCTGGGAATGTGATCAAATAAATAAAATCTGAAATAATTCATTCTCTCTACTATTTCACATTCTTAAAATAAAGTTGTGATCCTAACTGACCTAAGACAGGGAATTTTTACTAGGATTAATGACCCAAGTTTAACAATTTAAAGGAAATGCTATCAAATACTAATTGAGTAAGCATTTCACTGTAAGGTCTACACCTGTTGTATTCGGCGCATGTGACAAATAAACTTCGATTTGATTTAAGGTTCCTGTAGGAACATTTTATGTCCCATGTATTATATTATGAATAATAGCAATACTATTACTACTACTGCTGTACTAATTCTACTACAAATAATAATAATAACAATAAACTATTAACAATAATAATAATACATATATTATTGAGTGGCAAACTTGTAAAGTCACAAATTCATTTGATTGTCTTTGAAATTCACAGAAATCCAAATATACAATCAATAAATAGTCAACCGTTGACGAACCTTAATATTTGATGTGTATCGACAACAAGATAGGAACCTATACTAAAAATAGTATAATAATTATTGTCATCAACTATGCCAATCAAAAGACCCCATCTTAGTGATAAAAATGATATATTTAGATACATGGCGAATGTTTCACAGGTCAATGATTAAAAAAAAGGTATGTAGAGATACTAACAAAGCATTAGCACATCGATAAACAGCTTTCTAAGTGGTTTCTAATTTGAGTCATTTGGCTGTTACATCTGACCTCGCGATACTTTGTGCTCTGGTCTCCCCTATCCCGCTCTTCAGCAAAAAGTTTACCATTCAACATTTGCTGGTAATTTACCCCACTCATCAATTCCCAGAACACATTTGTGATTGAACAGCATAGTGCTTTTCAATGATGCTGCATACTCAATATAAAAAATGAAATGGACCCCCATGGCCACTCCCAATCCCATGGAGTTACTTGAGTAGATACTCTCCATCCAGGAAGAGTTGGATGTGGCTCTCATCCGCAAAGGGATTCCCCTCTATTCTTATGGTAGGGGATAGGAGCATATTGTTTTGTCTGATGGGAAATCCATAGCCTGTCTGTGAGGAGGTAGGGGAGGAACGAAATGTCTGCAGTGAACTTGAGACCTTAAATAGGAGGGTGTGTAATATAAAGGCTGGATTAGAATAAATGGGATATGAATGGCTGCATACTGTAAAGGGTACATGAGAAATGTCATGATGGATTATTGGGACTGAGGTCAGAGGAGCAGACAGTCAATTACATAACTAGAGATGGTCTTGTTTTGCCGCTGGTATTGTGTGATGGAATAACCAAATGTGAGAAGAAATAATCCAGCACATTGTGGTCTGGGTAGGCACAATGGTGTAAAAAGCTTATTCGTGTGTGAACTAATGTAAGTAGGAACATTTAAGAGTTCTTACATATCCCTCCTCTGTCTGGTCTCTCAACGAGGAGTACTTGTGAATGAGCCCTGTGCACACATCCGTGTATTGCCATGTAGTAGGGTACCTAAAGCATAAGAAACATACAAGATTACATTTAGACTAACAAATTACATTGATTGAGGCTGTTGATTATCATCAATTATAAACTGGATTGTTCGCGCCCTGAATGCTGATTGGCTGATAGCCACGGTATATCAGACCTTATACCACAGGTATGACAAAACATTTATTTGTACTGCACTAATTACGTTGGTAAATAGTTTATAATAGCAATAAGGCACCTCGGGGGTTTGTGATGTATGGCCAATATACCACGGCTAAAGGCTGTGTCCAGGCACGTCGTGTATTGTGCACAAGAACAGCTCTCAGCCGTGGTATATTGGCCATATACCACACCCCCTGAAGCCTTATTGCTTAAGTAAAAGTTGAGCTGCAGTGATTATGACAAGACAGTATGGAGAGGGAGAGTATGGAGGATAGAGACAGGAGGAACAGAACACACAGTAATCACACTGTAAATACATTCATTTACCATTCAGTTAGTACTGGAAAAGACAAAGAAATAACACAGAACACACTAGACCAACAATGCAAATACATTCAAATACTTTATAGAGGCTAAGTGTAACGGCATTCAGAGGTGGAAGAAGGATCGGACCAAAGCGCAGTGTGGTCAGTGTTCATGATGTAATATTTAATGAAACGAACTGAACACTGAAATACAAAACAATAAAGTGAACGAAGGAAACCGAAACAGTACCGTGTGGACCAAACACTCACACAGAAAACAAACACCCACAAACCAAAAGTGAAACCCAGGCTACCTAAGTATGATTCTCAATCAGGGACAACAATAGACAGCTGCCTCTGATTGAGAACCATACTAGGCCGAACTCAAAAACCCACATAGAAAAACAAACATAGACTGCCCACCTCAACTCACGCCCTGACCATACTAAAACAAAGACAAAAACAAAGGAACTAAGGTCAGAACGTGACACTAAGTAGATCCATAGCTTTAAACATGGTCTTGCTTTGGTCTGAAATGCAGACAGAACAGGCCGCCCCAATACACCAGCCTGAAAGACATAAATTAGACACAAACGCAACATAAACAACATGAGTATTCAATATCAAATGTGTCAAACTAATCTGTTTTATTTATTTATTCTTCTTTTTGTCAAGTTTAACATAACCTACATTGGATCATCTCTCTCTTTCTCTCTCTCTCTCTGCAATATGTAACTTTTTGGGTGACCTGACCAAATTCACATAGAAATGCACATTATAGAGCAAGTTACTTCTATGCTTCCCGGTCTTCTGTTTAGTTTTTGCGTCTTTTACTTTCGGTTTTGTATACCAACTTCAAACAGCTGAAAATACAATATTTTGGGCTATGGAGAAAAACAATTCTGAGTGGTTTAGACAATACAATGTTTTATCATATAAACTGAAATTAGGCGAACTATTCAATTTTTTTGCAACCAGTAAATGACGGAGCGATTTCTGCATATTGCACTTTTAAGGAAAATGCATGCTTGGATGTAGAGTTAGCAAGCTGTGCTGAATATTCTCTGAAACTGATATCAGCCATGGCTAATATGAAATTTGGACTGCGGTCATGAATCGTGACTGTTGGTGTGTCGGTAATACGGTCAACGTAACAGCCTTATCCGTGACTGACCTCAGCACCCATTAGACTGACTGATAGATTGAACAGTAATCCAGTTGACATAGCATACGTTACGCTGTGTCTGTGTGTTTGTATCTGTGTGTGTGTGTGTGTGTGTGTGTGTGTGTGTGTGTGTGTGTGTGTGTGTGTGTGTGTGTGTGTGTGTGTGTGTGTGTTGCGTGTTGGATCACTCTTTATTTCCCTGAGGGCATGCAGCGATGAAAATGAGGCTGCGGAACGAACTGGTGCACTGTTTGATTATTGTCACCATGGTAACTAGTGTCTTTCAATATATCTATTTGACAGGCAGCCATTTGTTGCTTTTGGAAATGTTACGTTTTTTAACATCATGGGAATGCTAAGTCAGAAAATGTCTGCAGCACACCCCTATGAGAATATGGAAAGAGAGTTTAGGGTAAAGAAGGTGAATGAAGGTCGAAATGTGTAGTATGTGACATGGCATGCATGGTTCAGCCATTTAACAATCTGAAGTGTTCACTTCCTGAATGTAGGGGAGAGTGGGGTATGTTGAGACATTTTTTTACATTCAGCCTCACCACAGCAAGGGAAATATAGTATTCTTTCTAACAAAGATATATACATACTGTATATTTTAGGGTGTTGTGTATTCTGGAAATAATCAGAATTCAGGTAAACATAACAGTTTTGAAAACATAGCTTATCCGAAAAAAGTGGTCTCATGGCACAACTTAACACAACCCGGGTATGGGGTAAGTTGAGCATAGGGACAGGGTAAGTTGAGCCGCCTTGGGGTAAATGGGTGAGGGTGTCCTGTGACAGTGGGTAATGGTGTTGGTAGGTCAAAGTTTAATTCATGGAATGGGGTTGTGGTATATTGTATATCTTAAATATATGCCCACATTCAGATATAGATGTCTCTGTTCAATATCACTTACCCTTTCATGTCTTGACCAGTTGTCTGGGACAGGGTGGTTGTTTCGATGTGTCAAGTTCTCTGCATTTGAGGCTACAAGCCCATGAAACTGGCCTGCAAAATTCTTGATATGTTTAGCAAGCTCAGACTCCATGTCATCAGATAAGACCTTGTGTGACTCTGCTACTCTGTCATAGCCTCTCTTTCGCACAGGTGCATGTTTGTTATATGTTTTGACATTGTACCTCTTCAGTGTCATTCAGTCTATTTTTTTCATCCCTTGCTGCTGCTCAAATGGACTTTTTCCCTTCTCTCACTTCCCTGGCTGTTCTCTCACTTCCTTGGCTGTTCTCTCACTTCCTTGGCTGTTCTCTCACTTCCTTGGCTGTTCTCTCACTTCCTTGGCTGTTCTCTCACTTCCTTGGCTGTTCTCTCACTTCCCTGGCTGTTCTCTCACTTCCTTGGCTGTTCTCTCACTTCCTTGGCTGTTCTCTCACTTCCTTGGCTGTTCTTTCACTTCCTTGGCTGTTCTCTCACTTCCTTGGCTGTTCTCTCACTTCCTTGGCTGTTCTCTCACTTCCTTGGCTGTTCTCTCACTTCCTTGGCTGTTCTCTCACTTCCTTGGCTGTTCTCTCACTTCCTTGGCTGTTCTCTCACTTCCTTGGCTGTTCTCTCACTTCCTTGGCTGTTCTCTCACTTCCTTGGCTGTTCTCTCACTTCCTTGGCTGTTCTCTCACTTCCTTGGCTGTTCTCTCACTTCCTTGGCTGTTCTCTCACTTCCTTGGCTGTTCTCACTTCCTTGGCTGTTCTTCACCTTGGCTGTTCTCTCACTTCCTTGGCTGTTCTTCCTTGGCTGTTCTCTCTGTTCTTCCTTGGCTGTTCTCTCACTTCCTTGGCTGTTCTCTCACTTCCTTGGCTGTTCTCTCACTTCCTTGGCTGTTCTCTCACTTCCTTGGCTGTTCTCTCACTTCCTTGGCTGTTCTCTCACTTCCTTGGCTGTTCTCTCACTTCCCTGGCTGGCTGTTCTCTCACTTCCTTGGCTGTTCTCTCACTTCCTTGGCTGTTCTCTCACTTCCTTGGCTGTTCTCTCACTTCCTTGGCTGTTCTCTCACTTCCTTAGCTGTTCTCTCACTTCCCTGGCTGTTCTCTCACTTCCTTGGCTGTTCTCTCACTTCCTTAGCTGTTCTCTCACTTCCCTGGCTGTTCTCTCACTTCCTTGGCTGTTCTCTCACTTCCCTGGCTGTTCTCTCACTTCCTTGGCTGTTCTCTATATGCATGACACATTGCAAAGAAATCGATGCATATTATGCATAAAACTGACCAAATGTAATCCTTATTTGTTTGGGATATGGTGGCCATTGGTTCAACGTACCCCAAGGCAGTAGTTTTTTTTTTGTAGGAGTTTACCTGAACCCTTAAGAGACAGTGGACTTAGTATCATCCATCACCATGATAAAAGGAAATTGTCCTCCAGGTAATGAGATATAAAGCCCTGTTAAAAGTTACCAATAAGAGGATATTTTTCTTTACCTGAGAGCAGGACTTTCTTTGAGCATGTCCAAGGGGAACACATTGGCAATAAGAGTGTTTTTGAGCATGTCCAATGGGAATGAACACTTTGGCCATGGAAGAAAGTATCGATGTTTCATAGCCCTTGCTGTCTGTAATATGCTGCCTGCCAAACTCTAACTTTTCAGTCACATAATGGTGAGTTCCATCTGAGGGATCCAGGATTCAAAGGCCTGATCCTGCTTTAGTGTTTACCGTTTGAACGGTTGTTTGGCTTGGTTTTATGGAGGTGGATTGTGGATCAACAGAGCTATGGCAGCAATACTATGGGGATATAAACTCAGAAAGAAAAGAAACGTTGTCTCACTGTCAAGTGCGTTTATTTTCAGCAAATGTAACGTGTACATATTTGTATGAACATAACAAGATTCAACTACTGAGACATAAGTTGAACAAGTTCCACAGACATGTGACTAACAGAAATGGAATAATGTATTCCTGAACAAAGGGGGGGTCAAAGTCAGAAGTAACAGTCAGTATCTGATGTGGCCACCAGCTGCATTAAGTACTGCAGTGCATCTCATCCTCATGGACTGCACCAGATTTGCCAGTTATTGCTGTGAGATGTTACTCCACTCTTCCACCAAGGCACCTGCAAATTCCAGGACATTTCTGGGGGGAATGGCCCTAGCCCTCATCCTCCTAGATGTGCTCAATGGGATTGAGATCTGGGCTGGTCTGCCACTGCAAGGACGATCAGCTGTCCATCCTGTCTCCCTGTAGAGCTGTCTTAGGCGTCTCACAGTACGGACATTGCAATTCATTGCCCTGGCCACATCTGCAGTCCTCATGCCTCCTTGCAGCATGCCTAAGGCACATTCACGCAGATGAGCAGGGACCCTGGGCATCTTTCTTTTGGCGTTTTTCAGAGTCAGTAGAAAGGCCTCTTTAGTGTCCTAAGTTTTCATAACTGTGACCTTAATTGCCTACCGTCTGTAAGCTGTTAGTGTCTTAACGACCGTTCCACAGGTGCATGTTCATTCATTGTTTATGGTTAATTGAACAAGCATGGGAAACAGTGTTTAAACCCTTTACAATGAAGGTCTGTGAAGTTATTGGGATTTGTATGAATTATCCTGAAAAAGGATCTTTTTCTGCTGAGTTGAGAATATTTATATGGCTGTAGCTTTCTGGATCTAGCTATATGCTTAATATATTCAACCATGTCTACGGGGTGAAAATGCAGTCAATAACAGGGATTTCTTTATGATTAAAAACCAACACATTTCTGTCAAACGTTCACCGTCAGTGCTCTGTATCCTTGCAGCAGGCATATATCCAGGCAGGAAGCTGTCCATTAGACAGACACACGCACGCCTCCTCGCTTGCATACCCGCACACTAGAGCCACTAGAACTGATGACATCATTTTCGTCAGGCCAGACGGGCGACCCTGACGTGTGTTCCAAATGGAAATATGAAATATGAAAATGCTTTTGGATGCAGTTAGCCCCTTAAGAATTCCCTTCTGTGAAGGCTCATAAAAATGAAATCACCACGAGACAGACACCTTGGATGGCATTTTTGGATTGATATTGCCAGAAAAATAAGGTTTTACTGTTTTAGTCTGGCAGCTAAATGGTCGTTCCATTCAACCAAAAACCGAAAAGCCCAAATGGCTCCAAAATCTGGAAACCCATTCATTCCATGTCGGAAAACTATTCCCACCAAACAATGCAGAAACATACTGGTATTATGATTATCACATTTCTAGTTTTAATGTCACATGCACAAGTACAGTGAAATGCCTTTGTTGCCAGCTCTGAACCCAACAATGCAGTAATAAATAACAATGTAATACTAAAAATATCCCAGTCATGGAGGCAGTTCAAATGCCAAATGATAAGTCTATTGAGAGAGGAAGGTCCCAAAACACTCAGCAACAATCAAAATCCACAACTTGCAAAATTATCGTCTTTGTCTGCAAACCTCATCCTGCTTATGTGTGGAGAGAAGGAGATAAGCTCTGTGGAGAATCAGACTATGGCTTCAGCTTGGTTTCTACCCAATCGAACTGCATACACAGTCAGTCAGTCTCCAAGACCCATTCATTCTCATGGTTAAAATAACCATGTGGAGAATAATCATGCGCTTCAAATGCATCATCACTGCAGCAAAGGACCAATGACACGGTGAATCACAGCTGTGAACAGGAAGGAACTCTCTCTAACCCTAACTTCTGATTGGTTTAGTCATAACTGCAGTGGACCAATAACGCACTGAAGCACAGCTGTGAACAGGATGGTCACAGTGCTTTAAATCAAGATGTATATTGAGAAATTATAGTCCCAGGGGACCTGCTCTAGCCCTGTCCAATCACACACCTATAGTATGGATGTGTTGTTTCCTATTTGGCAGAAAACCCCCAACAAGAACAACATCAGAATCTCCTGTGTCCTTGGTGCCACCCAGCCACCTAACACAGTACAGTGTTTTGCTGTGCTAGCCTATAGAGTTGCTGGCCTGTGGTATTCATGTGCCAGCGGTTAACTGTTTCATTTATAAAGGGAATAATACCCAAGAGTCAGGCACTCAGTGAACATCTGGGAAGGAAGTTGTGCGAATCCGGCATTGCCATCCGTCATGTTCCTCTTAATTAGCCAGGACCGGCCCACAGCTCTCCTCCGGCTCTTCCAGTCAGCTCTGTTCCACTACAGCCTGCAGCCCTGGAGCCCCCAGCACTGATACTGAACATGACCTACTCTGCCTTACAGAACCCACTACTGTAACTAGAGCACAGATCACATACTGTACCATGGATGGAATAAACTATGGGTTCAGATAGTATTTATTTTCTTCCAAGTACTTTGACATGCTCTTGATTGAATTGTCCAATGGAATTGTTCAATCCAATGGAATTGTCCCAAAAGTGCACATCCGGCAAAATCTCCATCACCTGCACTCCAGGTTGGCTCATCAAATGCTCAATATATTTGAAGGAAAACACAAATACTACAAATACAGGTATGAATCACAAACAGAACCTTGGAACACTGCTCCTGAAATACATGAATTGTATGTATTGTACGCCTTGTACAGAGATGTCCTTGCATGACACCTACACACTGATGCCATCACAATCGACAGTAAACCATTAGGAATCTGTTACACCGTCCTCCTATTTATTCAATTCGACGCCAGACACACACACACACACCGCCCAGTGCTTTATACACACCATACAGTAGCAGTCAATACGAGGAGGGAGGTGCTCACACACACACGGAACAGCAGCTGAGAATATATGAACAGAAGTGGGCCTGATTAGAAAATTGTTGAGTGAATTCACAGCCCTCACTAGTGCGACAACCATGCATGCAGTATCGCCCCCTCACGTTGTTATTCATTGAACCACAACTAATTGACAAAATTAGTAGCAGAAAATGAAAGACCCCACATGCCATATTGGCAGGCACTGTAATTGTAAACATGTAGAAACCAATTTTCCTGTCCCATTGATTCCTGGGAATTAACTGTTCTCTGATACAGCTGCACTAGATTAAATGCTTCTGGGTTTTTAAATCTTTTTGGACCAGAAAAGCGTGAAACGGTCCAAAGCCTTGGACTTATAATAGCCGAAGAGGACGGGGAAATGACCCGTTGCTCATGGAGAGAACAGACTCCTCCTGAGAGGGACTAGAGATAGAGGAGATGCGTTGGAGAGCGATCAAATGAGTTAACAGTTCTGAATTGGTAAGAACTTTGTGTTTGGTGTGTGCATGTGTGTGTCTGGCGGTCTTGCGTCGAATGTCTTCTTATAGGGTTGAGGTGTACCTACAGTTCCCTACATTTGAAGGTACTATAGTTAATGATCTTGTTGCTCATGCATGGCCTTATTTGACACACACTCTACACCGTGGGCATTATATCAAGCACCGGGCTAAAAGGTGAATTTTGCACTTTGTGTTGCCATGGAGACCAGGCGAGACCAATTCCATAGCCGTCTGAAACTCTGAATCTTTACAACAGCTTTTCTCTCAGACAAATACTGTACATCATCACCATGCTAGCTGTCTGATGGGAGTTTTGGACCACTTTTGTCATCGTTATAAAGTGTTTTCCTCTTTTGTTCCTACTTTAAATTTTTTGGGGGTTCTTAGCTGTCGCTCAGTCAGTGGGCATACTAAATGATCCTGAAAGGAAGTGTTTCGCCAACATTGTGCCTCTGCTTCTGCTTGCTCTTTGAGGTGAAGGTCGAAATATTGTAAAACTACTTAGTGACGACTGCTGATGTAAAAAAAAAAAGGATATTTGATTGATTCATTTGTCTCATCATATATTCTCTCTCCTCTCCAGAGACCAAACCAGTGTGCAGCTTCAACGGGTCGGAGTACCATGACGGAGACATGTTCCGAATGGACGCCTGCCGCTTTTGTCGATGTCAGGGAGGGGTGTCGGTGTGCTTCACCGCCCAGTGTGGCATCTTGCACTGTGAACGCTACTACGTCCCTGAGAGGGAGTGCTGCCCTGTCTGTGAAGGTACGACTTCCTCACCAAATGACTTGGCCCCTGACTAATCCCTGCCTGATTCCGTTCCTAAACAGTGACTATTATGGGATTTCTCATTAATGCTGATCTGGTTCTGTATTTTAAAATCTCAGTGTAGGATGCTGATCTAGAATCAGGTCGCCAATGTCTATATCATCCTATTCATCATGATCTGAAAGGCAAAACTGATCCTATATCAGCACTCCTACTCTGACACGACTCTTTGTGAATAGAGGGGGAGTCTGTGTCCTGAACTTTCCCTTTAAAGGGAATCCCCAAGCCAAACCTCATCCTTGCATGACTCACTATTGTATGTATTCGGATGGTGATCAAGCACATGACCAAGGTTACCAAGTTTTCTAACGTGCAGAGACGTGGCAACAGAAAGGACAGTCTGCTGAGACCAAAGCATTTCAAATCATCTCAAATGAGTGCCTTTGGTAAAGGGCGAGTGCAGAGCATCAATAAACATCAGGGGAGAGATGAGCCGAGGCGAACGCCAAACGCCTACACCGCCGTGACAATATGCAGCTGCACGCAATCAAAGTCAGAATGATGAGAGGGCTTAAACAGTCACTCAGTCAGTCAGTTGTCCTCCCTTATGCTCATCATTCAGCCCCTCTTTGACTGACTATCTTTGGTTCACACACACACACACACACACACACACACACACACACACACACACACACACACACACACACACACACACACACACACACACACACACACACACACACACACACAGAGAGAGTGCACATACATACTCTCATACACACAGCTGTGAAAAGACACTGACAGACATGTAAGAAAGCTCCATCTCAAGCTGAAGATAGTTTGGCATTAGCTCTGTATTTAAGAATACATGACTGAATATAAAACATATATTCATGATGGTATCACATGTTTTGCAGTGTGACCTTGGAATCCATCAGACAATGCAGTACATTTTCCGAGCACCACATAAAAGATTTTCAAATTGCTGCTTTTTTCAAGGTTGGTGAGGGAAGATGTGAATGCTTTCAAAAGCCATTCCCAAGTTCGCACAACTTTCATCTCGACTTTAAACTCTAAACGGTAACCTTTTTGGTCTTTTATCTCCATCAATATGTTCTCCATCTCTATTCCAGACCCCATCTACCCAGTGCTGAACTTTGCCGGTTGCTACGTGAGCGGGGAGATCCTCGCACACGGAGACCACTGGCGTGAAGACGACTGTACGTTCTGCCAGTGTGTGAGCGGCAATGCCCGGTGTGTGGCTGCCGCCTGCGGGCACAGCTGCCTCAACCCTGTGACTGTACCAGGAGAGTGCTGCCCAGTGTGTGAGGGTAAGTGTGTGTGTGTGTGTGTGTGTGTGTGTGTGTGTGTGTGTGTGTGTGTGTGTGTGTGTGTGTGTGTGTGTGTGTGTGTGTGTGTGTGTGTGTGTGTGTGTGTGTGTGTGAGAATAAGGAGCGCCACACACACCTCCACCCGACGTGCCCTCTCACCTCACCCTGTCTGTCTCTGTTTGTGTCCGTATCATTGCCACTGTCTGGTTGCATCTCCATCTGTTGTTGTCTATTTCTATGTCTCTTGCTAGCTGTGTCGGTTTCAATCTCTGTTTCTCTGTCTTACTTTCTCTCTGTCTCTATGTCTTTTCTCTTTATCTCAGCTGAAGTCTCTCCCTTTGTCTGCTTCTCTCTCTCTCTCTTTCTCTGCCGTTGTGTACAATTGTGCTTCATGTTTCTTTGTATCCATCTGTGGACCTGTGTATTTGTTTGACTCTATGTTTGATGTACTTGGCAGTGCAGTGTGTCTCTGTGGACAGATAGGGTCTGTGCTGATTCCAATGTTAACGTCTTTGTTTAGTCCCTGGTAAAATCCCAACATCCGAGTCAGTAGTCAGACAGTAGCAGTTGAACCGTACAGTAGTCTATCAGCAGCTCCAAATCAGCCTGGCTAGGGAAATCTGCCTCTGAGGCTGAGCAGAATCACATCCATTCAGTTAGCAGGTGTGTGGCTCGGCTTCACTACCGCCGGTGTCACGCAGCAGCAATCTGCATACAAACAGTGACAACACACACACACATCCACAATCCTCAAACCTTCCTGGTGTTCTTTTTCCCTAACATTATGCACTGCGTTATTGCGTTATTTATTATGCCCTGCTCAGAATACCACATGACTGTCTCCTCTATCCTCCAATGTGTTTTTCATATTGGTTTGGAAAGACCAGCTCGGTCCACACTGGGGACTAGGGCTGCATCTTGTTGCTCGTTTGTCTGGTTAGTGGAAGCAGTGAGCTTAGAGGCTTACGGAATCATAATCTTTTATTAGGCAAGTCTGTAGTATGGATTTTTGCAAAGCTATCTGGGGATGTTTTTGTGTGTGTATCGTGAGGCTCTCTCTGGCTTACTATCACTGATGAGATTACATCTAGGGTACAAGGGACTAGTCCAGTCTAGTATGCTGCCGGTTTCTATATCTCTCTCTCACACACGCACACACACGCACGCACGCACACACACACACACACACGCACACGCACACACACACACGCACACACACGCACACGCACACACGCGCACGCACGCACACGCACACACACACACGCACACACGCACACGCACACACACACACGCACACACACGCACACGCACACACACACACGCACACGCACACACGCGCACACACACACACGCACACGCACACACACACACACACGCACACACAAACAAAAGAGCAGATATCGGATCGATGGTACTGAAGGTGAAGATCACGGTTGATTATAATCTGTTTTACCTTGGTAGCTCGGTAGCATGGTTGTGGTACAGTATATTGTGGTACAGTATATCCTTATCTCATGGATACCAGGAACACTATCTATGGACTTAGCACTGCGTCAAATGGCCTGTTACCAAGCGTGTATAGGCGTTAATCATAACCAGTCAAACCTTGGTAGGTGGAAGTCCCGATGAAACAAAGCTTCACGAGTGAGTAATTGCCAAAATCAGTGATGCAAGATACTGTATGGATACTTAGTTACAGCTTAGCATTGTTAGCTGCAAAACAATGAGTTGTAAGACCCCTTTTAGCGTTAGCATGCGCTACTGTAGCCTAGCATGCTTGACCTAGCAGATATTGATATATCTGGGGTAATGAGTAGTGTTTGTATTTAGAGGAGTCAGTGGATGGATGATCCAACAGGGACAGCCAGGGGACTTGGTAAATTATCCTCATATCACTTCAAATTCATATTTCCCCTCATGGGTTCTTCTCCCTCCAATTAAACAGTACACGATCGGACTATCAAATCATTTTAAAATACAATCAATGAATAACAAGTCAACAACATTATACGTTACAAGCTCGACCCAGTGGATTAGTGGTGAGTTTTATTTTCTAATCAGGATGCAAAGATCTCAAATTAGGTAGCTAGTTCCACTGGCCTGGGGTCATTTTCACCCCTGAGTCTTCTCTAATGAGGCCCTGCGGTGGGTAGGAACGGGATGGAGGGAGGGATGGAACAGGGGAGGTAGGGGGAGGTTAGATGGATGGATGGTCGGATGGATGGATTGATGGAGGGTGAGGGAGGGAGGGAGGGCGGATGCATGCATGAGCACAGGAAGGATAGGGAGAATAGAGGGCAGTGGGCCATGCCATGTCTCAATGCCTGCAGGCCCCTTTACCTCTGCCCCATGGTGGGCAGAACTGCTCACGCTCACGCTCACCCCCACCTCCACCTCCACCTCCTTCCATTAATCTTTTATGCGCCTATCTGCCTCTGAAGCAATTATGCGTGTTTGAGTGACCGAGCCGCAAACCTAGGGAGAGAGAGGCAGGTAGGGTGTGGAGGTAGGATGCATCCCTCAGTCCTCCCGCACTAACCCAACCGACCACACGCCTGGCCATGCACCCTGAATGGTGATATTCATAAAAACAGATCATGTGTATTTAGTTTATAGACCTTATAACTGGAGCATCAGTATTAAGTCAAATAGGAACAATAAGCACAACATTGTTCACTCACTGCTGTTCTACACAGTAGGATATTTGTGTTGCTGATTGTGATTTTGTGTGTGTTCTGTCCTCCTCGTCTGGGTTTTTTGAGCAATATGTTTCCTGGGTTTTTTCAGATCAAAGCGGAGATAGATATAGATATCATTCCCTTCTTTGATATGCTCGCGCTCTCACACATGTACAGCAATTACATTTACTGATAGGGGGATTGAATCTCTATGGAGCATCATGTTTTAAGTCACTAGGCTTGACTTTGATTGACTTCAATTTCAACAGTGGTTGGAGAGAGAGACTGGAACAGATTGGAACGGATTGCAACATGTGATTCCTCCCCAACACCTATTCATATTTGTATTCCATTCATGGATGGGATGAGTTTTTGTATGATACTGTGAGATGGGTTTTACAATGTCACTATCGGAGATATTGACCATTGTGTCTTGGTAGGGGATGAGAGATAGTCTGAGAGAGAGATAAGACGGTGAGCAGCACAGTTTAATGCATGCCCTCACATCGTTATCCCTTTAATGATCTTGCTCTGCCTCCTTAACAAAGACTCCTGACATTGGAGATGTGTAGCTGGCTACCCTTCATAGAGAACCCCCGCAGCTCACTGGTTAGGACTAGGGCCTGACCTCAGCCTGATTTCCCTGCCATGTAGAATCATCTGAGGAACAACCAATGGGATTGTCTCGTCTACAGTATGGGGAACGTCAAATATTACTCTAACACAATTACAATGGTTGTTGAGATTGATTTACACGAAGATAGTCACCGACAGTGTGGCAGTTGCAGTAGTACAATACGTTGCCTGTTGGAGCACGTCAGCTTTCTACCTGAGGGAGGTCAGTCAGTGTGAGCTGTATTGTCATTGCCATGTATTGCGTGTGTACTGGGTCTGGTCCTCTGTGTGTCCTGGGTCTGGTCCTCTGTGTGTACTGGGTCTGGTCCTCTGTGTGTACTGGGTCTGGTCCTCTGTGTGTACTGGGTCTGGTCCTCTGTGTGAACTGGGCCTGGTCCTCTGTGTGTACTGGGTCTGGTCCTCTGTGTGTACTGGGTCTGGTCCTCTGTGTGTACTGGGTCTGGGTCTCTGTGTGTACTGGGTCTGGTCCTCTGTGTGTACTGGGTCTGGTCCTCTGTGTGTACTGGGTCTGGTCCTCTGTGTGTACTGGGTCTGGTCCTCTGTGTGTACTGGGTCTGGGTCTCTGTGTGTACTGGGTCTGGTCCTCTGTGTGTAATGGGTCTGGTCCTCTGTGTGTACTGGGTCTGGTCCTCTGTGTGTACTGGGTCTGGTCTTCTGTATGTACTTGGCCTCTGGGAACACCAGGTTAACAGAAGCCAGGTCCTGCCACTGTCACCCCTGCCCTTGTCCCTCCCAGGCAGTCCACACACGCACACAAACACACACACACACCCTGCCCTTGTCCCAGCGGCCCCAGGGCACACGGCCCTCTGCTCCCGGCAGCTTAATTTAGCTCCCCCACAGCCAGGCCAGTGCTTTATGCATTTTTATTTCCTAATTATTATTTGTTAGGAGAGCTGGTTTCCTCAAGGTGACACCCCCTCTCTGTCAGGGTGGTTATTGTGCCAGACACACAGTGTGTAATTAAGCAAATCAAGGCTGTCACATTGGAATGAAGCCCTCTGGAGTCCTCTGCCATGCTTAACGTTTAATGCTACATAACTCACCTACACCGGGGATAGAGAGCGGGGAGGGGGGTTGCTTTGTGGTCATATGTGTACTGTTTTTTGTGTGGTCTATTTGTCAATGCATTCGTTTCATGCCTTGAATTGCCATGCCCCTGCTACTGTACCTACCAGGCTGCTTTCAGCCTGCCCACCAGTTGTTTGTTAACAGGGACACCTTGTTTTAGCCCTAAGTCGTAGCAAGTTAATGAAATCAGAGCGAGAGAGCTCATTCTTAATTCATAATAACTATAAGTCCTGAAATAAAAGCATGGAGGCGTTCATCAGAGACAAATAACCTTGAGGGGAAAGCAGATGGGAAAAGAGCATTGTGTCATTTTGTTACTTTTATCTGATGGGACTTAATTAAATTTGCACCTCCAGAATAATTGGCACTGCACTGTTTTCAGACAGACCTCCTCTCCCTCCCTACCTGGCCATTTTGTGTTAACCAGGAATTAATTCATCACAAAGTGACCCCAACCTTTCAGCAACACATTTGTTTGCCTTTGTTTAATTAAATGTCCTCATAGGCTTCTATTCATTTTGTTTTGATTTGGTTTCCAGTAGATTTAGCATTGTCTATACATTATTTGCATTGTCTATACATTATTAGCATTGTCTATATGTCACGGTCGTCCTCCTCTTCATCTGAAGAGGAGAGGCGAGAAGGATCGGAGGACCAAAATGCGGCGTGGTAGGTGTTCATCATTAACTTTAATAAAGAAAACACTGAACACTGAAACACTATACAAAAACAATAAACGTAACAACAACCGTGAAGCTAATGCAAACTGTGCTGAAACAAGCAATCAACATAGACAATCACCCACAAACAAACAGTGCAACCCAGGCTACCTAAGTATGATTCTCAATCAGAGACAACTAATGACACCTGCCTCTGATTGAGAACCATACTAGGCCGAAACATAGAAATACCCAAATCATAGAAAAACAAACATAGACTGCCCACCCCAACTCACGCCCTGACCATACTAAATAATGACAAAACAAAGGAAATAAAGGTCAGAACGTGACACTATACATTATTAGCATTGTCAGAATGTTTTCTTTCTACTGCTATGTTTATCTTGTGCATCATTACATTCATAGTCTCTTGTGACAGACTAGACTGGCCAGTGTACACGTGATTTGCATTCACAATAGTGTAGTCTACTTCAGAGAGAAGCCGCAGTTACTTACTGGTGTCTCCTCTGACCTTGACTGTCCTGTCCTCCCCCTAAATCCTCCTGGCCAACTCCTTTTCCTTCTGTCCTCCTCCCCACTGCCACATGTCATCCTTCCCACCTCTTCCTCCTCTCTACCTCCTCTTCCTCCTCCTGTCCTTCTCTTGTCCTACTCCCCATCTTCCTTCTCCTGTCCTACTTCCCACCTCCTCATATCTTCCTCCCTCCCCTGTCCTCCTCTTCCTCCCCACTCCTTCTTTGACTTCCTGCTCTGGTCCCTGCTTCAACCCTGGTACAACCCTCCTCATATTTATCATCAGAGAACAGCACTAGTCCTGGCCCCTCCCCATCAGAGAGGAGCCACATACAGCAGATAGCAGCCAGCCAGGGTGACAGGCATCAGGGAGGAATTTTTCAAAGCTGTCATAACTAAACCGTGTGCTGGTGTCCATGACTGTGAAATATGGCCAGCCAACGCCCTCCGATATGATTAAGTGCTGTATAATCTTTTAATGGATTCAAACAAACTGAACTGGAATGCAGACACCTCAATGTGAAGCGATATGCATTAGATGGAGGAGTGGAGGAGTCGGGTCACAGAGGGCAGTTGGCCGTGCCTTTGTATAGAATATTATTGTAGCTGTCAGGTTTTTTCAACTATTGTTCTCTGATATTTACCCACTTTAATGGAAGGTAGGTGTGGGTTTGTGGAGAAATTGCTTTTGACTCTGATGGCTCCTATTAGTCATAATGCCAGAACAAAGCTGTGTGTTTGTGTGTGTGTGTGTGTGTGTGTGTGTGTGTGTGTGTGTGTGTGCGCTTGTGCGTCGTAAGTGTGTGTTGAGTGATGTTACTCAGTTGACTTGCCTCCAAAGTGGTGTGTGTGATTTTTGTTGGTTCCTTCAGAGCCCACCTACATCACGATGGCGCCCCCTACCTGTCAGTCATTAGAGAACTGCTCCCTGTCAGAGAAGGACTGCTTATACGGATTCCGACAGAACCTGAACAGCTGTCGCACCTGCCACTGCAAGACACGTGAGTACTGGGCCATATTCATTAGGGTACACAGCGGAATACTTTTTAAAACGTTTTCCAATGTAAAACGAAAATGTGCGTTTCTTATGACACAAATCCAGGGTGTGTCCTTGTTTCAGTCCATTTCCTTCCTTTTGGTTCACGACGTGGTTTGGTCTGACGTCTCGTTCAGTGAAGCCTGTTTTGCAATATGTCTATTATTTCCTCTCACCGGATTGGTTTACACAGAGGACAGAACTCGCCCTGGGCCAATGACATTGAGACATTGTTCTCTGGTGCTCTCTCTCTCCTCCCTGACTGTCTGACTGTTTCTATGACTATACCTGTCTGGGACATTATCAGACATGGATTAAAGGAACACTGAGGGCAGACTCAGACATCTTGAAAGGGCTTTTAAAAACAAAGATGTACAATGTTTTGTATCCCTGCCTGTCAGAAAAGAGCATTATCATAAGTCATGACTTCTGAGTTTCAGTAACAATTCCTCATTTTGAGTATCTCTCAATGAAGACATATTGACTTTTAGAACTATAAAATGGCTGTTAGGTGTTTGGCTATAAACTGATGTCTGATGTGTTTCCGTCTGTGTTGTCCCTACAGGAGAAGAGCTGTGCAGTGCCCTGACCTCTGACTGTACCCTGAAGTGTCCATTCGGCCTGCAGACAGATGCCC